>NW_024473401.1:0-1114 GCF_017654505.1 Polyodon spathula | reverse complement strand
ATAAGTGGAATAATCTTTTTGTTGTCTCTAGGCTTTTGTTCTAAGAATGTTTTCCTTATCCCTCTGAGGAAGGAACAGGAGTACCCCCTTTGCCTGAGTGCTGTGAATAAGATTTTGGTAGCTGCCTGGAAGTCAATAGGTTGTGTACAAATTCTGTGGAATCTGAGTAGTTGTGATTTGATTAAACTTCTAAAAGTGTGTTTAGGGTGGTAGCTTGTTTTGTGTAATAAAGTGTGTGTGTCAGTTTCTTTAAAATATACTTTGGTGTCTAGCTGGTGTGTTTGTGAAAAATTCAGTCCTTTGTAAGTGGTGGTGTTTAGAAAGTTTACTTTGCTGCTATGTGTGGTGTATTTCACTTTGATGGACTGATGGTGTGTGTTAAGTAAAGAGATTACATTTTTAAATTCCTCTGTGCTATGTGTCCAAGTGCCCCAAATGCCACTTAGGTACCTGAAATAGTGTGTAGGTCTCTGTGGGCATCTGGGGAGGATTGTTTCTTCCCAATTGGCCATATAATTGTTAGCATATGATGGCGCAAAGAGTTTCCCCATCACTGTTCCTTTAGTCTGGAGGTAGAATTGGTTGTTAAACTCAAAGTCGTTTTTTGTTAAGCTGATTTCCAGGAGTTTGATCAATTCTTCATCTGGTCTGGTTGGATTAAAGGGACTAGGAGCTCTTAAAATAAACAAATCCCCTGGGCCGGATGAGATCCTCCCAGTAGTACTCAAAGAAATGAAAGAAGTAATTTACAAACCGCTAACCAAGATCATGCAGCAGTCTCTTGACACAGGGGTGGTACCGACAGACTGGAAAATTGCAAACGTAATACCGATCCACAAAAAGGGAAACAAAACTGAACCAGGTAACTACAGACCAGTAAGCCTGACTTCTATTATATGCAAACTTATGGAAACTATAATAAGATCCAAAATGGAAAATTACCTATATGGTAACAGGGTACTGGGAGACAGTCAACATGGTTTTAGGAAAGGGAGATCGTGCCTAATTAACTTGCTTGATTTTTTTGAGGATGCAACATCGATAATGGATAATTGCAAAGCATATGACATGGTTTATTTAGATTTCCAGAAAGCTTTTGACAAAGTCCTGCACA
>NW_024473400.1:20000-24315 GCF_017654505.1 Polyodon spathula | reverse complement strand
AAAGATTAATTCTCAAACTGAACGCAGTTGGGATTCAAGGAAACACATGTACATGGATTAGGGAAAACAGAAAGTACTGATTAGAGGAAAAACCTCAGAATGGAGTGTGGTAACCAGCGGTGTACCACAGGGATCAGTATTAGGTCCTCTGCTATTCCTAATCTACATTAATGATTTAGATTCTGGTATAGTAAGCAAACTTGTTAAATTTGCAGACGACACAAAAGTAGGAGGAGAGGCAAACACTGTTGCAGCAGCAAAGGTCATTCAAAATGATCTAGACAAGATTCAGAACTGGGCAGACACATGGCAAATGACATTTAATAGAGAAAAGTGTAAGGTACTGCACGCAGGAAATAAAAATGTACATTATAAATATCATATGGGAGATATTGAAATTGGAGAAGGAATCTATGAAAAAGACCTAGGAGTTTTTGTTGACTCAGAAATGTCTTCATCTAGGCAATGTGGGGAAGCTATAAAAAAGGCTAACAAGATGCTCGGATACATTGTGAAAAGAGTTGAATTTAAATCAAGGGAAGTAATGTTAAAACTGTACAATGCACTAGTAAGACCTCATCTTGAATATTGTGTGCAGTTCTGGTCACCTCGCTATAAAAAAGATATTGCTGCTCTAGAAAGAGTGCAAAGAAGAGCGACCAGAATTATTCCGGGCTTAAAAGGCATGTCATATGCAGACAGGCTAAAAGAATTGAATCTGTTCAGTCTTGAACAAAGAAGACTACGTGGCGACCTAATTCAAGCATTCAAAATTCTAAAAGGTATTGACAGTGTCGACCCAAGGGACTTTTTCAGCCTGAAAAAAGAAACAAGGACCAGGGGTCACAAATGGAGTTTAGAAAAAAGGGCATTCAGAACAGAAAATAGGAGACACTTTTTTACACAGAGAATTGTGAGGGTCTGGAATCAACTTCCCAGTAATGTTGTTGAAGCTGACACCCTGGGATCCTTCAAGAAGCTGCTTGATGAGATTTTGGGATCAATAAGCTACTAACAACCAAACGAGCAAGATGGGCCAAATGGCCTCCTCTCGTTTGTAAACTTTCTTATGTTCTTATGTTCTTATGATCCGGATTTAGATTCAGACATTTCCTGATAGCTGCAATGCCTGCATTGGTCTCTATGTTTGTGTAAAAGCTGTCTATATCTATTGTAAAAATAAAAGCAGTTTCTGGTAGTTTGAGTGTTTTAATTTTTTCTATGAAGTCATATGTGTCTTTAAGGTAGCTAGTGTGTTTGGTGGATAGTGGGTTTAAGATGTGGTCTATGTATTTTGCTATTCTATATGATTCGCTGTTGCAATCCGATACTATCGGTCTGCTTGGTGGTATGGTATGTGGGATAGTCCACGTTTCTGGCAATTTGTGTATTTTTAGTAGCATGTAATAAAGGCGTGCTCTGGGTGTGTCTGCCCCCTGAGATAGTGTGTCTGTTTTTTGCTAATTATTTTATGGTCTGTTAGTGTTTGTATTACTCTATTAATTTCCTGAGCGGAATCAAGATAAATTGGTGCATCTAATTTCCTGTAGTGTTCTGGATTGTTTAGTTGCCTGTTGGCTTCAAAGATGTAGTCTTCTCTATCCATTATTACTATTGAGCTGCCCTTGTCTGCTGGTTTGAAAATTATGTCTGTATGTTTTTGTAATTCCTTAAGTGCTATCCTTTCTGGTGCCGTTAGGTTGTCTTCTGTTTTGTAGTTAGAACATAAGAACATAAGAACATAAGAAAGTTTACAAACGAGAGGAGGCCATTCGGCCCATCTTGCTCGTTTGGTTGTTAGTAGCTTATTGATCCCAAAATCTCATCAAGCAGCTTCTTGAAGGATCCCAGGGTGTCAGCTTCAACAACATTACTGGGGAGTTGATTCCAGACCCTCACAATTCTCTGTGTAAAAAAGTGTCTCCTATTTTCTGTTCTGAATGCCCCTTTTTCTAAACTCCATTTGTGACCCCTGGTCCTTGTTTCTTTTTTCAGGCTGAAAAAGTCCCTTGCGTCGACACTGTCAATACCTTTTAGAATTTTGAATGCTTGAATTAGGTCGCCACGTAGTCTTCTTTGTTCAAGACTGAACAGATTCAATTCTTTTAGCCTGTCTGCATATGACATGCCTTTTAAGGCCGGAATAATTCTGGTCGCTCTTCTTTGCACTCTTTCTAGAGCAGCAATATCTTTTTTATAGCGAGGTGACCAGAACTGCACACAATATTCAAGATGAGGTCTTACAAGTGCATTGTACAGTTTTAACACTACTTCCCTTGATTTAAATTCAACACTTTTCACAATGTATCCGAGTATCTTGTTAGCCTTTTTTATAGCTTCCCCACATTGCCTAGATGAAGACATTTCTGAGTCAACAAAAACTCCTAGGTCTTTTTCATAGATTCCTTCTCCAATTTCAATATCTCCCATATGATATTTATAATGTACATTTTTATTTCCTGCGTGCAGTACCTTACACTTTTCTCTATTAAATGTCATTTGCCATGTGTCTGCCCAGTTCTGAATCTTGTCTAGATCATTTTGAATGACCTTTGCTGCTGCAACAGTGTTTGCCACTCCTCCTACTTTTGTGTCGTCTGCAAATTTAACAAGTTTGCTTACTATACCAGAATCTAAATCATTAATGTAGATTAGGAATAGCAGAGGACCTAATACTGATCCCTGTGGTACACCACTGGTTACCACACTCCATTCTGAGGTTTTTCCTCTAATCAGTACTTTCTGTTTTCTACATGTTAACCACTCCCTAATCCATGTACATGTGTTTCCTTGAATCCCAACTGCATTCAGTTTGAGAATTAATCTTTTGTGCGGGACTTTGTCAAAAGCTTTCTGGAAATCTAAATAAACCATGTCATATGCTTTGCAATTATCCATTATCGATGTTGCATCCTCAAAAAAATCAAGCAAATTAGTTAGGCACGATCTCCCTTTCCTAAAACCATGTTGACTGTCTCCCAGTACCCTGTTACCATATAGGTAATTTTCCATTTTGGATCTTATTATAGTTTCCATAAGTTTGCATATAATAGAAGTCAGGCTTACTGGTCTGTAGTTACCTGGTTTGGTTTTGTCTCCCTTTTTGTGGATCGGTATTACGTTTGCTCCAGTCTGTTGGTACAACTCCTGTCTCAAGAGACTGCTGCATGATCTTGGTTAGCGGTTTGTAAATTACTTCTTTCATTTCTTTGAGTACTACTGGGAGGATCTCATCCGGCCCAGGGGATTTGTTTATTTTAAGAGCTCCTAGTCCCTTTAACACTTCTGCCTCAGTTATGCTAAAGTTATTTAAAACTGGATAGGAACTGGATGACATGTGGGGCATGTTGTCAGTATCTTCCTTTGTAAAAACTTGTGAAAAGTAATCATTTAACATATTTGCTATTTTTTTTTCTTCCTCTATGATTTTGCCATTTGTATCTCTTAAACATTTAATCTCCTCTTTGAATGTTCTCTTGCTGTTGTAATATTGGAAAAAACACTTGGAATTGGTTTTAGCCCCCTTAGCAATGTTCACTTCTATTTCTCTCTTGGCCTTTCTAACTTCCTTTTTGACTTGCATTTGCAGTTCTGTGTACTCTTTCTGTGTACTTTCTTTTTGGTCCTTTTTTAATGCTCTGTAAAGTGCCTTTTTTCGCTGAATATTTTTTTTAATTGATCTATTAAACCATTTTGGCAATTTAGTTTTACATTTAGATTTGTCTACTTTAGGGATATAATTGTTTTGCGCCTCTAGTACTACATTTTTGAAGAACAACCATCCTTCTTCTGTGGGTGTTTTCTCTATTTTACTCCAATCTACTTCTGTTAGTCTCTGTTTCATGCCTTCATAGTTTGCTTTTTAAAATTGTAAACCTTAGCTTTAGTCATTACTTTTGGGGATTTAAAAAACACTTCAAATGAGAACATGTTGTGGTCTGAGTTTGCCAGTGGTTCTCTGACCTCTGTTTTAGTTATTCTATCTTCGTTATTTGAAAAGACTAAATCAAGGCATGCCTCCCCTTTAGTGGGTGCCTTCACAAATTGTGTTAGGAAGCAGTCATTTGTCATTTCCATTTCTATTTCATCCTTCGCGCTACCCACCGGGTTTTCCCATTTTATTTGGGTGAAGTTGAAATCCCCCATTAGTATGGCTTCTCCTTTGCTACACACATTTCTAATGTCATTGTATAACAGATTATTGTGCTCACCGTCTGAATCTGGCGGTCTATAGCATGCTCCTATTATTATGCCCTTTGAATTTTTGTCTGTTATTCTGACCCATATTGATTCGGTTTTATTTTCTTTGTCCAGG
>NW_024473400.1:12500-15000 GCF_017654505.1 Polyodon spathula | reverse complement strand
GCCGTGTTGCTGGGCTGCTGCCGAGTCGTCGGTTCTCTGGTAGAATCTGGGTGGGGGTACAGAGTGGGATAGGGTTAGAGGTGGGGGTGCAGAGGGGGTAGGGTTAGGGAGGGTTAGGGATAGGTGTGCGGTTAGGGTTGCAGTTAGGTTTGGGTTCGGGTTGGGTTAGGGTTAGGTTTAGGGTTAGGGTTAGGGTTAGGGTTAGGGTTAGGGTTTAGGGTTAGGGTTAGGGTTAGGGTTAGGGGGTTAGGGTTAGGGTTAGGTTTAGGGTTAGGGGTTAGGGTTAGGGTTAGGGGGTTAGGGTTAGGGTTAGGGTTAGGGGTTAGGGTTAGGGTTAGGGTTAGGGTTTAGGGTTAGGGTTAGGGTTAGGGTTAGGGTTAGGGTTAGGGTTAGGGTTAGGGTTAGGGTTAGGGTTTAGGGTTAGGGTTAGGGTTAGGGTTAGGGTTAGGGTTAGGGTTAGGGTTAGGGTTAGGGTTAGGGTTAGGGTTAGGGTTAGGGGTTAGGGTTAGGGTTAGTTTAGGGTTAGGGTTAGGGTTCCCTGGTTTAGGGTTAGGGGGTAGGGTTGGTTTTCCAGGGAAAGAAAGGTGCACGGGCCATCTGACTGTTTTTGGATTTATTTTTCTGTTTTTTTGTTTGTTTCAAATCTCTTTTTCTAGTGTAGGTCTATCGTGGAGTTCCTAATGTTTAGGCCCAGTGGGAAAGCAGTTTGTAGTTTGTTGATCCAGTCTTTTTCTCTCCATTTCCTTTCTCCGATTGTCCAGTTCTGGTTCCTCTCCAGCCCTGTAATTCTCAGAGATTCTAAGTTGTGTTGTAGAAAGTGTGCTACTAGAGGTGTTTGCGATTCTTTTTTGTGTTTGATATTATAGATGTGTTGTGTTAGTCTTACTCGGATAGTGTTGCCTGTTTCTCCAATGTAAATAATTTTGCATGTATCGCATTGTATCGCATAGATGCAGTTACTGCTGTTTTGTGTAAAGGTTTGTGGAATGTTGTATGTGGTGCCTGTGGTTTTGCTCTGGAGTGTGGTAAGTTGTTTGAAGTGTCGTGGTGCTTTTGTTGGTTTGCGATTAAGTGCAGGCAGTTTACTGGACACTAAGTAGTTGTTCAAGTTTTTGTTTTTTCTGTAGGCTGAGATTACCTTGTGCCCTGTAAGAAGGTTGGTGTCTTGTAATTTGTTGGTTAGATTTTGCTTGACCTGTGAGTTAGCTGCAACACTAAAATGTGAGTAGGTAGTTATAAGTGGAATAATCTTTTTGTTGTCTGTAGGCTTTTGTTCTAGGAAGGTTTTCCTTATTCCTCTGAGGAAGGAACGGGAGTACCCCCTTTGCCTGAGTGCTGTGAATAAGATTTTGGTAGCTGCCTGGAAGTCAGTAGGTTGTGTGCAAATTCTGTGGAATCTGAGTAGCTGTGATTTGATTAAACCTCTAAAGGTGTGTTTAGGGTGGTAGCTTGTTTTGTGTAATAAAGTGTGTGTGTCAGTTTCTTTAAAATATACTTTGGTGTCTAGCTGGTGTGTTTGTGAAAAATGTGTTCCTTTGTAAGTGGTCGTGTCTAGAAAGTTTACTTCGCTGCTATGTGTGGTGTATTTCACTTTGATGGACTGATGGTGTGTGTTAAGTAAAGAGATGAAATTTTTAAATTCGTCTATGCTATGTGTCCAAGTGCCCCAAATGTCATCTAGGTACCTGAAATAGTGCGTTGGTCTCTGTGGGCATCTGCGGAGGATCGTCTCTTCCCAGTCGGCCATGTAGATGTTGGCATACGATGGCGCAAAGCGTTTCCCCATCGCTGTTCCTTTGGTCTGTAGGTAGAATTGGTTGTCAAATTCAAAGTCATTTTTTGTTAAGCTGATTTCCAGGAGTTTGATCAATTCTTCGTCTGGTCTGGTTGGATCTGGGTTCAGATTCAAGCATTTCCTGACAGCTGCAATGCCTGCGTTGGTCTCTATGTTTGTGTACAAGCTGTCTATGTCTATTGTAAAAAGAAAAGCAGTTTCTGTTAGTTTGAGTGTTTTAATTTTTTCTATGAAATCATATGTGTCTTTGAGGTAGCTAGTGTGTTTGGTGGATAGGGGGTTTAAAAAGTGATCTATGTATTCTGCAATTCTATATGATTCGCTGTTGCAGTCCGATACTATCGGTCTGCCTGGTGGTATGGTGTGTGGGATAGTCCAAGTGTCTGGCGATTTGTGTATTTTTGGTAGCGTGTAAAAAAGGCGTGCTCTGGGTGTGTCTGCCCCCCTGAGATAGTGTGCTTGTTTTTTGGTAATTATTTTTTGGTCTGTTAGTGTTTGTATTATTCTATTAATTTCCTGAGCGGAATCAAGATAAATTGGTGCGTCTAATTTCCTGTAGTGTTCTGGATTGTTTAGTTGCCTGTTGGCTTCAAAGATGTAGTCTTCTCTATCCATTATTACTATTGAGCTGCCCTTGTCTGCTGGTTTGAAAATGATGTCAGTATGTTTTTGTAATTCCTTAAGTGCTATCCTTTCTGGTGCCGT
>NW_024473399.1:0-3911 GCF_017654505.1 Polyodon spathula | reverse complement strand
ACATGGTTTTAGGAAAGGGAGATCGTGCCTAACTAACTTGCTTGATTTTTTTAGAGAATGCAACATCCATAATGGATAATTGCAAAGCATATGACATGGTTTATTTAGATTCACAGAAAGCTTTTGACAAAGTCCCGCACAAAAGATTAGTTCTCAAACTGAACACAGTAGGTATTCAAGGAAACACATACATATGGATTAGGGAGTGGTTAACATGAAAAAAACAGAAAGTACTGATTAGAGGAAAAAAACTCAAAATGGAGGGAGGTAAACAGCGGAGTACCACAAGGATCTGTATTAGGTCCTCTGCTATTCCTAATCTACATTAATGATTTAGATTATGGTAAAATAAGCAAACTTGTTAAATTTGCAGACCGACACAAAAGTAGGAGGTGTGGCAAAACACTTTTGCAGCAGCAAAGGCCATTCAAAATGATCTAGACAACATTCAGAACAGGGCAAACACATGGCAAAAGACATTTAATACAGACAAGTGTAAGGTACTGCATGCAGGAAATAAAAAAAATATAAATTATAAATATCATATGGGCGAAATTGAAATTGGAGAAAGAATCTATGAAAAAAACCTAGGAGTTTATGTTGACTCAGAAATGTCTTCATCTAGACAATGTGGGGAAGCTATAAAAAAGGGCTAACAAGATACTCGGATACATTGTGAAAAAGTGTTGAATTTAAATCAAGGGAAGTAATACTAAAACTTAACAATGCATTAATAAGACCTCATCTTGAATACTGTGTTCAGTACTGGTTCACCTAGCTATAAAAAAGATATGGCTGATCTAGAAAGAGTGCAAAGAAGAGCGACCCCGAATTATTCCGGGATTAAAAGGAATGTCATATATGCAGCCAGGCTAAAAGAATTGAAATCTGTCCAGTCTTGAACAAAGAAGACTACGCGGCGACCTAATTCAAGCAGTCCAAATCCTAAAGGGTATTGACAGTGTCGACCCAAGGGAACTTTTCAGCCTGAAAAAAGAAACAAGGAACAGGGGGCACAAATGCGAGATTAGAAAAAGGGGCATTCAGACAGAAAATAGGAGACACTTTTTTACAAAAGAGAATTGTGAGGGTCTGGAAATCAACTCCCCAGTATGTTGTTGAAGCTGACACCCTGGGATCCTTCAAGAAGCTGCTTGATGAGATTCTGGGATCAATAAGCTACTAACAAACAAACGAGCAAGATGGTCCGAATGGCCTCCTCTCGTTGTGTAAACTTTCTCATGTTCTGATGTTCTTATGTTCCTTATATATATATATATTAAGATATATATATATATATATAAATAATATATATATATATCTATATATATATTATCCACAAATGATTCAACATTCTATATCCAGGTGTGAAAAAGTATGTGAACCTGTAGATTCAGTAATTGGTGGCACCCCCTTGAGCAGCAATGACTTGAAGTAAGGGTTTCCTGTAACTGTTGGTCAGTCTCTCACATCGGTTTTGAGGAATTTTGGCCCATTCCTCCTTACAGAACTGCTTCAACTCGATGACATTTGAGGGCTTCCTTGCATGGACAGCTCGCTTCAGGTCCTGCCACAACATTTCGATGGGGTTTAGGTGTGGACTTTGACTAGGACATTCTAAAACATGGAATTTCTTCTTCTGCAGCCATTCTTTTATAGCTCTGCTTGTATGTTTAGGATCATTGTCTTGCTGCATGACCCACTGACGGTTCTTCTCTAGAATCTTCTGATACAATGCAGAATTCATGGTTGTGTCAATGATGGCAAGCCATCCAGGTCCTGAGGCAGCAAAGCAGCCCCAAAACCATCACACTCCCACCACCATGGTTGATGGTTGGGATGAGGTTTTTCTGTTCAAATGCAGTGTTTGGTTTTCGCCAAACATAACGTTTCTCATTGTGGCCAAAAAGTTCTACCTTTGACTCGTCTGTCCAGAGAACATTAATCCAGAAGTCTTGTGGATCATCTATACCCTCTTTGGCGAACTTCAAGGATAACGTATTTAAATTCTTCTTATCATTGGGGTTCATAAAACGTATTTCTCTGCACGTAATATATGTCATATATAAACATGAACTCACCCTGATTGGTGTAACCACTCTGTACATCGAGACATGTTTCAAGTACATTTAGGTAAGAGAGACTACAGAGATTATGTGCTCTTCTAACGTAAGCTTCATGACGGGATATTTTCAGCTAATCGGTCGATTGGTATCGTCGTCCCATAATAGTGCGCTGCGCTTCACGTGACGGACGAAACACTGTCTACAACAGGCCCCCCCCTGGTCTCGAGAGGGGACCCCGTGACGAGGGGACTGCAACCAGGGAGGTCGTTGGTCAATCGTCACTTCCTCAATTAGGGAAACCAGTTTAACCGGTGCAAATTACAGCCACGTTTTGAGGTCGTACTGTGAAATGTTAGACCTCATGTGCTGTGTGTCAGTGTGTGTGAGTGTGTCTGTTCACACAGTGCCATACACACGGTATATCATCGTATATCAGTTCGGGCTGTGATGGATTAAGACCGACACTACTAAAAAAAAAAAGAACAATAATAAATATCAAATAGTTGTCGGAAAACTGCTATGTGTGATTTTATTGATTAAATTATTACTAACACGTGTGGCATTACTATATGACTTTTAGTCTCCGGTTATTTGTGTATTAATATGTCTATACCGGAGCTGTTGTAATTTATATATATATCAATATTATATCAATAGGATATATATATATACACTACCGGTCAAAAGTTTTAGAACACCTCCATTTTTCCAGTTTTTATTGAAATTTACACAGTTTAATGTCTCAATGTACTCTGAAATTAAAGCATAGAACAAATAAACAATTGGAGATAAAAAAAAGAAATCATGGAATCGTTTTGTTTAACAAAATTTAATCTAAATTTTTGACTCATCAAAGTAGCCACCTTTTGCAGATATAACAGCCGAACACACTCGTGGCATTCTTTCTACAATGGAAATCAAATATTGTTTGGAAACTCTACACTGTTGCAGAAGTTCCCACAAATGTGTTGCACTTGTAGGTTGCTTTGCTTTCACCCTTCTGTCCAGTTCATCCCAAACCAGCTCGATGGGGTTTAAGTCTGGAGACTGTGCTGGCCATTCCATGATTTGAAGCCTACCGTCTTGTTCTTTTCTTCTAAGGTAGTTCTGACATAGCCTGGAGGTATGTTTTGGGTCATTATCTTGCTGTAGGATGAACCCCTGACCAACTAGGCGTATACCAGAGGGTATTGCATGGCACTGCAAAATGCTGTGGTAGCCGTTTTGGTTCAGGGTGCCACTCACTCTGTGCAAGTCGCCGACTCTGGATCCAGCAAAAGAGCCCCAGACCATCACACTTCCTCCTCCATGTTTGACAGTTGGTGTCACACACCGAGGAACCATCCTTTTGCCTAATTGACGGCGTACAAAAACCCTGTGTGATGAACCGAAGATTTAAAATTTTGATTCATCGGTCCCTAAGACCTTCTTCCAGTCTTCAGTAGTCCACTGGCGGTGCTTCATGGCCCAGGCAAGCCTCTTTTTCTTATTTTGCCATCTTAGCAATGGCTTTCTTACCTCCACTCAACCTGTCAAACCTGCAGTTCGAAGTCTTCTCTTCACAGTTGAAACTAAGACTTGCTACTTCGACCAGTGTTAAGCTGTGCTTGAAGCTGTTGTCCTGTGAGCCGCCTATCACGCAAGCTGTTGACTCTCAGAAACATGTCTTCTGATTCTGTTGTGGCTTTGGGTCTGCCAGACCTCTTCCTGTCAGAGTTTCCTCCAGTTTCCAAGTGCCTTTTGATGGTGTAGGAAACTGTACTCACTGACACCTTAGCTTTCTTTGCAATTTCTCTAAAGGAAAGACCTACACTTTTAAGGGTTATAATGGTCTGTCTGTCTTCC
>NW_024473398.1:0-2986 GCF_017654505.1 Polyodon spathula | reverse complement strand
TTTGTTAATTGCCTTTTTCTCACCATTATGATAGCAATATACTACTTCCTGCAGTACAATACTGTCCAAATAATGCTTAAGAGGGTGTAGTAACACAGTCTGTTCCAACACTGCTTTTATACAGACAGAGGGTTTGTAAGTAATCAACAAAAGTTGGGACACCTGTAGGAATTGTTAGCATCAACTTTCAAGGCTTAATTTACTTCCATTGCTGCAGAACAGCTGTAAGTTGTTAACCCATTACTTGTTCCCTGAAAAAGGCCTTTTTGTATAACTCTGAAATGTACATTATTTTTCAGTTTTTGGTAACCTAAACTTTTTTTTTAACCTTTAGCAGTTTACCGCTTACCTTTGTACCATTTCAGGTTATTCACTGGACTTGAACTGCTTAAATTTCAATAAAAACTGGAAAAATGGGGGTGTTCTAAAACTTTTGACCGGTAGAGTGTTACTTTTTATTTTATACATCTAAATATATTGTTTAATACATTGATAATCCACACTGTATTGTAACAGCTGAACACATATAAAGTAAGTGCTGAACCCTGTGGGGGGGTGTGTGTTTGTATAATTGGGGGCGGGATGTACACGGCGTACTGGAGAGAACAGTCGCTAAGATCTACAGTACTCACAATAACTACTTTCTAGTTTGTCACCTTTGACGACGTTACGTCTCGAGAGTCAATGTGACACTACGGAATCGTCGATGGTTTAAGTTGTAATCATTAAATTGATTTACTTACTGTGTTCTCATATTCCAATAAATATCATACACAAAGGTATTCAAAAGTTGAGAGATCGAGTTTTTCGGAGGGACTGTGTCTGTGTGGTCTCGTCGTACGGTTCCCGTAAAGGAGGGAAAAGATTGTCCCCCAGAAAGAGGGGTGGGGGTGAGGAAGAGAGAGGACGTGAGAGAGGGGAGAGGTACCACAAAGGGACCTTCGAGACGACTCATCTAACATCTCAGCCCTACGTCGGACTTCGGATTTCACCTCCAACCATTTCGTGTAGACGGGCTCTATGTGTTCTATATAGTTAGGTGTTGTGTGTTTGTTGTGTGCTTGTAGTCGTGTTTAAACACTCTCCGGGTCCTGATTTACCATCCGTCCCCCCACAAGTCCATTCCTGACTCCACGTATGCTGGGAAGAGAGACAATACCCGACAGACATCGATCACCCCATAACACCTTTGTAAATTATTATACTTTATGTTGTGTTTTGACGTGGTGACAGAGGTAAAAAGTGGCGAGGGACAAGAGGACCTGGTGACGAGGTGAAAGGTGAGGTGACGAGGGACGAGGGGACATGGTGACGATGTGAAAGATACGAAGGGACGAGGTGAAAGGTGACAAGGACGAGGGGATGTGGTGACGCAGTGAAAAGGTGACTGAGGGACTCAGTGGACGTGGTGAAAGACGTGAAAGGTGACGAGGGACTAGAAAGGTGTCGAGGGACGAGGGGACGTGTGACGAGGTGAAAAGGAGACG
Source organism: Polyodon spathula (assembly GCF_017654505.1). Lineage (NCBI taxonomy): Eukaryota > Metazoa > Chordata > Actinopteri > Acipenseriformes > Polyodontidae > Polyodon > Polyodon spathula. The sequence goes on along the minus strand of NW_024473398.1, from coordinate 1,499 downwards.
AGGTGACGAAGGGACGTAGTCTTAGGGCTTGAATAGTTTATCTCCAGTCTGGTTAAATATAGTCTGACACGGACGTACAATTAAATTTGATAGGGGTCTATTGGAATCTCATGGTAATCGTGCGATGTCGTAATTGCCGTACCTTTAACCAAACTTTGTTGATATCGTGTCGATGTCCTCGAATAACAGACATTTTATATTTTTTAACAAGTGTGACACCATATGGTAAGAAGATTACCATTGGTAACATCGACGAGAACAGTATGGTAACGGGGAATTATGACTTTTTAACGTAAACGAAACATCATATAGACAGACGACATAACGGAAATTTCAAGAACCGAACCTAATTGCACACCACAAACCTGTGACACCCGCTACACTTTAACTATGTCGAACATAAAAATTGCACAACCAACAACAACAACGACGACGACGACTTCAATGGTTCGGTCGGAGAGAGGGATCATTGTGACACACCTACCATGTACAAACAAAACAGTTGGTACTCGTTGTCTGGAGAGACAAAGTTGTCGGGACTACTGCTCCCGACGAAAGTTGCTATTGTGTGGGTGGGGGACACGTGTGTACCCACGACTCCTCGTATTGTCTTTGAAGTCTGTAAGAAGGTTCCGGTAACCTAGGTTGAGACTCGTATATAAACTCTACTCAGTCCTTACCGATTGAGTAGGAGTACTAGAGGAAGACAATGATAGACGTGGTTAACGTAATTTCTAATTACTGACTTACCTAAGGGTACCAAGGGGAAAGGTCGTGACGCCTCGGGAGGGTGTAACACAGTTGCGACACTTACCCCCTTTGTATAAAACCGTTTCCGAGAGATTACCGGTTAGTCAGCACACCCGACACACACACACTGACACTTTATATTACTTTTCAACAATAAGGATACTAAAGATTTGACTTGAAATAATATTTAGACACCGATAATAAAAATTTCAATGTTCGACTGTCACACACACTCTCCTCCCCACGTCGAGGGACAGTAACGACTGTCACACACACTCTCCTCCTCACGCGCGAGGGAGAGTGAAGACTGTGTATCAACACCATCACTCCTCGACAGCCGTCGAGCGAGAGCCACGGAGTGTTACACACTCTCCTCCACACGTCGTTGTAGAGTAACGACTGTCGCACACCACTCTCCACACGTTCAGGTAGAGTAACAACTGTCACACACACTCTCCACACGTCGAGAGAGAGTAACGAGTGTCACACAGCTCTCCTCCACGACGTCAGGGAGAATGACGACTGTTCACATACACTGTCCTCAACACGTCGAGTGAAAGTAACTACCTGTCACACACACTCCGCCACACGTTCTAGGGACAGTAACGACTGTCGTACTCACTCTCTTCCGCAACGTCTAGGTACAGTAAGACTGTCGTACACACTCTCTCCACACGTCGAGTAAGAGTCAGACTGTGACACACATTCTCCTCCACACTTCGGTCGAGGTAGTAACGCACTGTCGCACA
>NW_024473397.1:0-22647 GCF_017654505.1 Polyodon spathula | reverse complement strand
CACTCTCCACACGTCGAGGGAGTATCTTCCCAGCTACGGCGAGTGGAAGCGACAGCGAGTGGGAGAAGTAAAGGCGTGGAAAAGTGCAGAGCAGTTTGAAAGCAGGTTGACGGCTTGAGAAGAAACTAAACTTAAAAAAAAAAAACAATCAACATGGTCTTCAAGCCAGTAATCTGTGACACCTGCATGATGTGGGAAATCCGAGAAAACCCAGCAGAGCTAAACCAAGTGTGCATAAAGTGCTGCACGATCCAGGACTTGCATAAACTAGTAAGTATGCTAGAAATGAAGCTGGAAGAAATGAGACAGCAACAGGATCTTGAGGAACTGGCACACCCACAATTCATGGAAGTCTGCACCACCCCTAACAGAATGAAAGCCACCAGGGAGATAGAAGGTCAGAACAGCTGGGTTCAGGTAGGCAGAAGCAGGGAAAAAAAAGAAACTTCGTCAAACACAACCACCAGAAATCAAAACAACCAACAAATTTGAGTCACTTCAAAATTTTGATGAGCAGAACCAACAACAAGAGAATGAAAGGAACAACATCCAGGACCCCATTGACAGTGGTGACCAGACAGCAAAAAGAAGGGAGGTCATGATTGTTGGGGACTCCATATTGAGAAACACAGCAAGTTCAATTCGCAGTTTGGACCCCCTTACTACAACAGTGTGCTGCCTTCCGGGAGCCTCGGTCAAGCACGTCACTGAGAACGTGGACAGGCTCCTAGAACAAACAGGAGACGACACAGTAGTAGTCGTCCACATCGGTACAAACAACATTGGAAGAGACAGACCAAAATCCCTGCAAAACAAATTCAGAGAGCTAGGAAGGAAATTAAAAGAGAAAACCAAAACTGTGGTATTTTCTGGTATACTACCGGCACCTTGCAAAGGACCATATGGACAGCTGGAAATAATTAATCTAAACGCATGGCTGAAGACGTGGTGCACACGGGAAGGCTTCACCTATCTTGATCATTGGACCACATTCTACAACGAGGACTATCTGTATAGACGGGATGGACTGCACTTAAATAACAAGGGAACCAGTCTACTTGGAGAAAAGATCCTCGAGCAGGTTCAGAAGCATTTAAACTAGAAAGGAAGGGGGGAGAAATCAACAAAAAAACAGAAGGGAGACCGCATCAAAACAAGAACAACAACTCAGGTAAGACAACCATTAAATGTATTTATCTAAATGCTAGAAGTATCAGAAACAAAATTCTAGAACTTGAAGCTACTGCACTAACAAGTAACTATGATGTGATAGGTGTTACAGAAACTTGGTTGTCTGAGAGTGATGGGGACAAATATAATATTTGTGGGTATACACTGTATAGGAAAGACAGGCAGGACAGAAGAGGAGGAGGGGTAGCGCTATACATAAGAAACAGTCTTGAAGCCCAGGTGTTAAACCTGGACAAAGAAAATAAAACCGAATCAATATGGGTCAGAATAACAGACAAAAATTCAAAGGGCATAATAATAGGAGCATGCTATAGACCGCCAGATTCAGACGGTGAGCAAAATAATCTGTTATACAATGACATTAGAAATGTGTGTAGCAAAGGAGAAGCCATACTAATGGGGGATTTCAACTTCCCCCAAATAAAATGGGAAAACCCGGTGGGTAGCACGAAGGATGAAATAGAAATGGTGGAAATGACAAATGACTGCTTCCTAACACAATTTGTCAAGGCACCGACTAGAGGGGAGGCATGCCTTGATTTAGTCTTTTCAAATAACGAAGACAGAATAACTAAAACAGAGGTCAGAGAACCACTGGCAAACTCAGACCACAACATGGTCTCATTTGAAGTGTTTTTTAAAACCCCAAAAGTAATGACTAAAGCTAAGGTTTACAATTTTAGAAAAGCAAACTATGAAGGTATGAAACAGAGACTAACAGAAGTAGATTGGAGTAAAATAGAGAAAACATCCACAGAAGAAGGATGGTTGTTCTTCAAAAATGTAGTACTAGAGGCGCAAAACAATTACATCCCTAAAGTAGACAAATCTAAATGTAAAACTAAATTGCCAAAATGGTTTAATAGATCAATTAAAAAAAATATTCAGCGAAAAAAGGCACTTTACAGAGCATTAAAAAAGGACCAAAAAGAAAGTACACAGAAAGAGTACACAGAACTGCAAACGCAAGTCAAAAAGGAAGTTAGAAAGGCCAAGAGAGAAATAGAAATGAACATTGCTAAGGGGGCTAAAACCAATTCCAAAATGTTTTTCCAATATTACAACAGCAAGAGAACATTCAAAGAGGAGGTTAAATGTTTAAGAGATACAAATGGCAAAATCGTAGACGAAGAAAAAAATAGCAAATATATTAAATGATTACTTTTCACAAGTTTTTACAAAGGAAGATACTGACAACATGCCCCACATGTCATCCAGTTCCTATCCAGTTTTAAATAACTTTAGCATAACTGAGGCAGAAGTGTTAAAGGGACTAGGAGCTCTTAAAATAAACAAATCCCCTGGGCCGGATGAGATCCTCCCAATAGTACTCAAAGAAATGAAAGAAGTTATTTACAAACCGCTAACCAAGATCATGCAGCAGTCTCTTGACACAGGGGTTGTACCGACAGACTGGAAAATTGCAAACGTAATACCGATCCACAAAAAGGGAAACAAAACTGAACCAGGTAACTACAGACCAGTAAGCCTGACTTCTATTATATGCAAACTTATGGAAATAAGATCCAAAATGGAAAATTACCTATATGGTAACAGGGTCCTGGGAGACAGTCAACATGGTTTTAGGAAAGGAAGATCGTTTTAGGAGGATGCAACATTGATAATGGATAATTGCAAAGCATATGACATGGTTTATTTAGATTTCCAGAAAGCTTTTGACAAAGTCCCACACAAAAGATTAATTCTCAAACTGAATGCAGTTGGGATTCAAGGAAACACATGTACATGGATTAGGGAGTGGTTAACATGTAGAAAACAGAAAGTACTGATTAGAGGAAAAACCTCAGAATGGAGTGTGGTAACCAGTGGAGTACCACAGGGATCAGTATTAGGTCCTCTGCTATTCCTAATCTACATTAATGATTTAGATTCTGGTATAGTAAGCAAACTTGTTAAATTTGCAGACGACACAAAAATAGGAGGAGTGGCAAACACTGTTGCAGCAGCAAAGGTCATTCAAAATGATTTAGACAAGATTCAGAACTGGGCAGACACATGGCAAATGACATTTAATAGAGAAAAGTGTAAGGTACTGCACGCAGGAAATAAAAATGTACATTATAAATATCATATGGGTGATACTGAAATCTAGTCTTTACAGAAAATAAATCGGGGCACACCAAGGGTTTGAAATAGAATCAAAGCATGGGGGAAGGTCTATCTGGAGTAGACTTATAACATACTACTAACTACCGTCACACACACTCTCTACACGTCGAGGGAGGAGTAACGCTGTCGTCCTACTCTCCACACGGTCGGGGGAGAGTAACGAGTCACACACTCTCCTCCACGGACGTCGGGGGAGAGTAACAAGTGTCACACACTCTCTCCTCCACACGTCGAAGAGAGTAACGACAGTCGCATATACGTCTCCCTCCACAACCGTCGAGGAGTAACGTGACTGTCACCCATTCTCTCGTCCACACAAATGTCGAGGGAGTACAACTGTCACCACACAGTCTCCACACGTCGAGAGACTAGTAACGAAGTCAACACACAACTCTCTCCACACGTCGAACTTCGAGTAGTGAGTGCCCTGTCTTTTCTCTTAAATTGTTGAGTTTTCCTTTAGAATTAATGGTCGAGCATAGAGAATTTCAGAGTGGGAGGAGGTGACGTCACGTAAAATTATCTCGGAGTGACTGGGACGAAGCTTTTATTTTGAAGAAAATCAGTTAGATGTACGAATATACTCCGAAGGAAGTACGTATACAATCCAGTCTCAAGGTCTCGTCCCTTAATTGTTCCCGGACCTAATACAGTTTGAGGACGTTGGACGAGTAAAGTTGATGATATTGGTTTCCCTGTCAAAATTTTGTGTCCTGACACTCGTCGTCCCTTCCTCCACGTGAGTCACACTTCCCCTGATAACTTCGCCAGTATTCAAATATACATTGTGAGGAATAGAGATTTTGTACGAAAATCTTACAGTTCAACAACTCCCATAGTCTGAAGACCCCCCTATATACTTGGACAGTTACAATAGTGACATCTGACAGTCATCCTGCGAACACTCGTTCCACATGATTACTCGTTGATCCTGACATGAACAGTTAACGAAGGAGGTACCTTAACGTTAAGTAACGTTAAAAATTGTTTAATTAACAAACTCTTCCGTTTCTTTACCTGACCACGGTACAGTTGGGGCTATATATGACCGGAGAAACGTGGTGTAATGTGAATCCAGTCCGACAACGGAATACCCGTCGAATCGGAGAGGTACCCAGGTCCAACTAATTGTCATTGTATAAGTTGGGTATAATGAGTAGCGTAATCTTACTATTACACCGGATTTAACCGTATTGTTGCTGACAATACACGGTAATCACCGTGATTAACTGTCAAATTTGGTTGAGTAATCTTAACGATAAGACTAAAGGTTGTTAGTAAAGACTGTCTCTTCGTTTTTGTTAGTCCCATCTTTTAAGTTTTGTCAATTAAGACTTTAGACTATGTCCAAATTTCCAACCATACAACTAACAAAACGGAGACAATGTCTATATAGTTGACAAAAGTACACTTTTCAGAACCCAGGTGTCAAACCCACACCTCTCTCTCGACACGACCCAATCACAACAATCCAGAGTGAGGAAGGGGGCCTGCGTGCCCTGTCATGTTTCACCTTCTCTCAAGCTCCTGTTTCAGGAAGCCCTTCCCTGTCACGGATCCCACTCTGGCATTTTTCCCAGGCCAAACCCTCCCCCCTCCCTCCTGGCCATTTCCTTTGTAGCCTTCCCTCCCTGCCGGTAGCGCGTTCCCCAGACAAACAAAGGCCCCAGTGTCTGTCTGTGCCTGAGGGGGTCAGCCAGATGAATAGCTGCTACAGAAAAGGCCTTTTTAAAGGGCCAGGACAATTGTGTGTTTGAAGGGTGGGGGTAGAGAAAAGACCCTGAGGGGAACAAAATCAGATTTCCCCTCCCCCACCTTCCCTCAGGTTTGTTTACAGCAATACTACTTGAGGCAGGTCTGTGTACTCTCCCAAAACAAGGATTCTGAGAGAGTGGGGGAGGGGGTACAGGGAGGTTTTCAGTACTAGGAAATGCCTGTAGTGGTATCATTACTGACATTGTGGTTTCGATTTAGTGGTAGTCATTTAGTGCGGTAATCTTTCTGGTTTCCCTTGCTTTTCCTGTGCATTTACATTGCTTTATCACTGTCACCACACTTTGCTATGCCACAGGGTACCACAGTTGGGGTATTTGCAGGGCTGCATTGATATAAGTGAGTTAAAAGACTTCTGTAGCGAGAACACCTTTTATAACTGTGAACGACAAAGAGACGACAGGCATCCAGTCAAAATTTACAAAAACTTACGTAGAACCATACGTACGTGAAATTTAGTAACGAGTGTAACACAAACCAGACCTCGGGGAAGCATACGTCACCTAAAATAGTACTAAAAAAATTTCCTTGTAAGTTACATAGATGAGTTATCTATAATGACGATCTTGGCTACACTGAGACTCTTCATTATAATCCACTTGGATTACATCCTACATCCGGATTCGTTATTCACACAATGAACGATGAAATGTTTTTAGTGTTATTCCCACCCAATTGATTGAGCTATGTCTGTGTTTTACAAATTGAAAGAGATGTCGAAGAGCTCAAACACAAAAAAGTTTATTTAATTTTCGCACGTTTTATAAAAAAGTCAAAACAACAGTTATAATACGGAAGTTTGCAATTTAAATAAGTGAGGGGAGAGGAAGGGTATTATAAACGATTTTTTGTTTTAATAAGGACAAGAAAACGTAAAATTTGACATATTTTTATTTTCTACCTTTGTCCGAAAACGAGATCGATGGAAACACGATAATTAGAGACTTACTTTTTTTATGAGATTACGTTACTTATTAATTTAAAGACTGATGTTTGAACTTAGTCGACATCAGAAAGAACAAAACGGAACACTTTTTTTGATTCCATTTTTGGGGCTGGGGAATTGTTTTCCTGTCTAGTCGAGTTCACCTGGTGTAAGACAACCTCCATAAAGGGATCACACCCCGGCTACTACCTTTTTGGGGGCCTTTTCACAAGGTCGCTCCACATGTCACATTGAGGGTTCTCTCTTATTGACCTCCCGCCTGCTGAAAATTGTTATACATCGGAGGGCTCTCTTTGCACTCACTCCTGCTGACCTGGTTTACACAGGCCAAATTCCCGTCCCACAATGTGTCATTTCAGTAACTGTATTCTTTTAGTTGAGGCGGATTAGATTTTAGACTTTATTAGAGTTTTGTTTTCTTGAACAACTTTAACGGTGAATATGCTATTTTATGTTGTCTTTCCTTTACTCTCACAATTCCATTGTGTGGTGCAAGACTACCACGTACAGTTTAGCCAAGTCGTCTATTTATGACACGACTCTCTCGTTCTTCGCTTGACATCACTCCAGAAGTACCATCGTCTATACTGAGTCTTATGGTCTAATTTGTTATTATTATGGTACCACCTCTCCCCCCCCGTAAACTTTCCCAAGTACAGTCACCTGTTATGTACTTCTCTTCTGTGAAGATTTTGATAACCACCTTGTCTACCTACGCACGAAGTGGGGTGAGTCAATGGGAGCCAATGAAGTGTATACCAGTCACTTGACTATTGTGTACGATAAGTTACATACGGGGGAGTGTAATGCCGTTTTTTTTTGTTTATAGTCACCTTTCGCTTTGATACAGACCACGAGAGCTTGGGGTACCTTACAACTGGAGTGTCACATGGCATGAATGACCGTAAACACCGACGGAAGTCTTCAAAACGCCTTTACCATCGGGATGGTAAGTGACTATGCTCAGGTGCACCATGCGGGCGAGTTGGAACCCCCTCCACACCCTTTGTCCTTGAAACTCGGACTACCTCGGACGGTACCCTACCTCGACCTTGGATGTGCCGTGTCTGGCAGAGTCCAAACGTCCCCTACACACATGTTTTATTTTTGGACTGGCTCGTGTGTGTCACACAATACACCTGACCGATGTCACCTATCCACATAGACGAGTCTCCTACAGAAACTCGATTACTGGCGGACCGACACCTTGTCCTACGATGAACGATGTTTGATGGTAGACCACAGATTTTCCGACTATGTAAATCGGACTTTACGGACAAGGAGGGGTGTGTCACACATAACTCTCATACCCGATACAAGTATAGACATACACTCAACTCTACACACACATTACCGGCAGTACGAGACACTCGCAACTCACACAGGTACACGTCACATACTCGCAATAGACAGTTATACACATACACTCATGTGCACACACGTACACGCGTACAGCACGTCTTTATGTGAGCTCACACACGTCGACATACACACTGTACACTGGACATACACACTCACCCACATACACACACAACGTCATGCTATACACTCGCATGCTCACACACACGTACAGACATACCACATCACTCGCATGCACACGTGCACGTCACAGCCTACACTCACGTCAGAGATCTCCTCGCACGGCTCCCACACCACCCCATACGAACTCCTCTAAAGGACACAAAAAAGTACAGAAATCTTCAACCTAGGTGGCATCCTGTAGAGTTTTACAGTATAAAGTAGAATGACCTCTTAACAGAATATTGTAATAAAACCAAAAGAAAATTTATTCTGTTTGGTCCATTAAATGAGCCGGTTAATTTTTTCGAATGTTTTTTTAATTCGTAAAAAAAATCCCCCTGTTTCACTCCTGTCCGGGGTCTGGTGAGATTAAAGGACGACATTATAGCTCACCTGCTTCTAGTTTTTTAATAATTTCGTAACAGTCAAAAAGACAAAATGATTTTGTGGTCCTTTAACTAAACCTTCAGTTTTGTTTACCCTCTAATTCGTACAAGTGTCCCCCTTTTATGCACTGTCTGTTCGTCGAATGGACGACATGCTTAATCACGTTATACGGGCGCATTGACGACGGTTTGTCCTTTGTTTTATGTTGGTACGCACTATTGTTGGAGTATCATTTTTGTAATAACTTATCGACCATATCCCTTGAACTTGGACTATACGACTGGGACGACGATTTATACAATCGTTCAATTTGGACGTATATTTACGACCGTCGAGAACCCTTCGTTTTTCGTTGGACCTAAAGTCATTACTGTGTCAATGCGACCACCAGTGTTCACCCAAACATTATATTGAAAGTGACACTACTTTTAACCAAACTTTCATAAAACTATTCCAGATATTGTTAGACCCCTACATATCTCCTTGGTAATTTCCAGTACAACGATCAAAATTACACATGTGTGACACTACTTTTACACTTGAACTTCACACTATGCTATTCCCCCAACTGCGACCCCTACATACTCTGGAATTACACCACTATCCGACCTAACTATTACTTCACAGATAGTTATTGTAGTTGGTGTCTCTGACCGTCTTTGAAGGCAACAGGGAATACATGGCTGTTTCCTGTTCAGACTATCACGACAGTGACAACTGGGTGGTTATTTGTCAGGTACTGGAGTTAATGAAGTGGATTTGTGACACATCTGTTTCGTGGAGGTTGTGTTGATGAAGTGATTGTGACTTGGGTCCTTCGTGGAGGTTGTGACTTAGATAAGTGATGTGTGACGACATCCTTCGTGGATGAGTTGTGGCCTTAGATGAAGTGATAAATTTGTAACACGTCCTTCGTGAGGTTGTGACCTGGAGATGAGTGATTGTGACACGTCCTTTCGTGGAGGTTTTGTGGCCTTAGATGAAGTGATGGTGACACGTCCTTCTGGAGGACCCCTTGTGGCCTTAGATGAGTGATTGGGTGACACGTCTTCGTGGAGGTTGTGACCTTAGATGAGTGATTGTAACACACCTTGTGCGATGTACACCTTTTGCCGTTCTGATGAAGTCCCACGTATTGTAACACTTCACTGTCCTTGTGAGGTTGTGGCCTTAAGAACTGGGATGGTGACACTCCTTCGTGTGTTTGTGGCCTAGATGAAGTGATGTAACACGTCTCCTTCGTGGAGTTTTGTGCCTTAGATGAAGTGATGGTGACACTCCTTCGTGGAGGTGTGCCTTAGATGTTGATTGTAACACGTCCCTTCGTGGAGGTTGTGGCCTTAGGAAGTGTGGGTGACCGTCCTTCGGTGAGGTTGTGTCCTTAGATGAAGTTGATTGTAACACGTCTTCGTGGAGGTTGTGGCCTTAGCTGAGTGATGTGACACGTCCTTCGTGGCTGTGTGCCCTTAGATGAAGTGATTGTAACACGACCTTACTGTTTACCTCACCTCACACGTTCTAGTTAAGTTCAGTTTTTGGGAACGATGGTTTGAATTCACGTTCAAAACACTCCTTTCAAGACCAAAACACTATAGCTACATACCGAGTTGGTTTGTGAATAGCGATGTATCCGGACCTTGTTTGGGTTGGACATTTTATTAGTTTATATAAGGATGAATTGGGTTATTATGTGGTATAAGAGTTTAGTTCGAACGATTTATTATATAATACACTTTGTAGTGTACCCGTTGTGGTACGTCTCCACCCGTCTGGGAAATCCTTTTTTTTCTGCTCGGTGCTGAAGGGTTCTTTTTAAGTCAATAAATAGTTGCTTCCCCTTTTTATGGGCTGCATGTGAATTTCCCTTGTCACCTCGCCCTCCCTTTTCGGATTAAAGCCCTTTGCATTGTTGACCGGTCAACCCAAAAAATTAATAGTCAACTGGTTTACTGTTTGACAAATAGTACATAAGAAAAAAAAAAAAACACCTTCACAAAATCCACATTTATCTGTACAATGGGTAGTCGAGACAAATTTTTGACTTCTAAACAACAATATAATTTGTAAAAAACAGTAATTTTTTTCACACTTTCACATAAATTTGTCCTATTGTATAAAAAATTTTTTACAAAACAAAAAGTTCGGCTATTGTCAGAAACGATGTAAGAGCGCTGCTTACTACAAATAACAAAAACTTCGTTTTATTGTTTGCACATACGAGACTTTATCAGTTGGTAATCGGTATGCTAAGGCTAATGACCATAAGTACACAGCAACACCCCACGTTTTTTTTTTTTACTTTTTTAGTGGGTTTCAAACCAAAAAAAAAAACGAAACATTAGCGTGAACACCGAAAACTGATGTAACTCATGTCAAGTCAAAGATAATCCTTGAATAGAACAACCAATTAAAATTAACAATCGAAGTCGAGCTTTTTTTTTTGTACAACCCCTATATGTTTACATTGGGCTTTGACGGATTTTTTTTTTTAGTATGGTTTACGGAAATTTGAATTACATGACATTTCACAACTGTCAACATTCGCACAAACAACTTTCGTTACAATAACATCACAAACTCGCAACGAATGTGGCCCCTGTGGTCGTGGAGTTTGTTGGAGAAGACGGACCGAAAGGGTTGTCGATAATTTATAAAGTTTGTGTAGATGGAGGAGAGCTTCATAATTTTGTGTAAACGGCTAGAAGATATGTCTACAAATCTGTACACTTTTTTCTCAAGACGTTCGATTATTTGGTAAATTGTGTAGTAGTCGGTCACTGCTTTCTCGATGTCGCTAAATGCTTGATCAAAATTTAACGTTCCCTGAAACAAACGTTAGTGTGGTCAGCGAAGGAACGCCAATAGCGTGAATTTATATCCACAAAACTTACTATGTCACTAACGACATTTAAACCTCGTGACTCGCTCGTGACTCACAAGACAATACATGATATGTAAAACAGGTAAAGTTATAAATTTATGACATAAGTCTTCTTTTTTTTCTGTTTAACGTAACGACGCACTCCTTGTTAATTTCCTCTAATATAATGGGATATACCTTCACACAAACAAACGAGTCACTCCGACCTGTTGTTCCTATTACCAGGCTGTAACTTCTTTGGGCATTATATGATTAGATTTACAATTTTTCGCCCGAAAAAGGATCACTGAACAAATAATTGGATGTTGCGTTACGGTATAGAGCAAGTTTTTTATTAACAAGTAATTTTTTTGTAAGGGACAAGATCGATTCACACATAATAATAACAACAAATACATAATGTAAGTTGGGGTGCGTACTACCGTTCACATAGGTGCGACGTAACGGTAAAAACCTTTTGTATTACACCAATTATTAACTCTCTAATGTAATCGGGGCTTAATTATTAAAGTGTACACGAGGGTCCGGTTTTCTTCTTTGTACACCTGTGAGTTTAAGTTTCATGACAAGGTCTCTCTGTTGACTGGGGAGGGGGTGTCAAGTAAAAGTCGAATGCAATGGTCGACACACGTTGGCAGGGAAAACAAAGTCAATGTCTTTTTAACCTGGACCTTTGATCCTAAGAAAGTTTTTTGCACAAAAATACATGCACACATGTCCTATGTGCATCGTTACCGTAGCAAATTCGCCGTTTTTATGTATTTTACATCTATCTTTTTTATTTTTTGTGCTCAAAATGTTTCAAAGTTGTGTGCAGAAATATTTTCAGTGTAAAGGTATATTTTTGGACCATATGGTAGGAAAGTTGGCATATCCGTGCAGAGCCCGTTGCAGAGCCTTGCGTGCTACGACTTACGTCTCGGAACGCACGAGATCGTGGCTAATGACGAGTTCTCTAGGTGTGTTCTGCTTATCAAACACTAATAACCATTTACGACGAGTGGCGAAATTGCTGCTACACTCATCTACATGTTTTATGTCAAAATTCGAAGGGCTGGACCGGAAGAGGGGGGCGGGAGTTGGTCAGGTTGAAACCCAGTCAAATATACTAGAACACATGTGTTTTGTGTCACCAAGGGAATCAAACACGTTTTCATAAAGGCTAATTTGAAGAGCAGGAAAATGTTTTTTTTTTTTTTTTTTTTTAAACATAATTCAATTTTCGACTTGTTTTGGTAAATTGTCATCAATGTGTGTGTGTCACACGTACAAGGCCTGACGTGCCCTTTGGGGCAAAAGCAGGAGAAAGGTGCACCCAAGCAGTTTGTAAGCTTTCCCCCTGCCGCGTCAGTTTGGCTATGGAGGTTGTGCCAACACAAATAGGGTTAAGTAATTTTGTACAGGTAAATTTTTCGGTGCTAGTGGCATCAGGTGCCCAACTCCAAAAACGGGTTTGGACTAGTGTCGTATAGACAGGACGAGGTCTTAGAGACGGGGGCGGAGGCAGACACATGGCAGACACGAGTTTAGGTCTCTTTGACCTCCGGCTTCTACCATTAATTTACCTCTGCAAAACGCCACAGGTAAAGGAGGAGTTGACACGCGCAACTGTGCGCGTTGAAGACCCCCCGGCGAACAAAAAATGTGGCCTCCTGTGACCGACTTATCCACAAAAGAGCGCCGAAGAGGAGAAAGATGCGTCCTTCGGCTGCCAACTAATAGGTTGACGCAAAGACAGTGTGTCAGAGGCAGTGGTGGAGACAGACGTAGACGGCATGGTATTGGCGGGAGCAGTACGACACCAAAGATAAGGAGGGGGAATCCGGGCTAAACGAATCGTCCGTGATCCACAGTCAGTATCCTTATCGTCGCCTGATCTCCGGCCCTTCGGCGCAGCGGAAAGCCAAGCTCCTGACGACAGAGGACGTCAGGCTCGGTCTCGGGAACAGAAGAAACGAGATACACATCAGACGAAGTCGATGGAGGACTGTCTGTGCTGCGGCGTGGCTTTCCGTGAAACTTTCAACATCGATGGTCATCTCCGGCGGCGTGTTCTCCGCAGGTAGCCCGGGTTCGCTGGCGGTAGTTGCTGCAGGATCAGCAGGGGTTGTGGCCGTGTACCCCACGCGTTCAGAGGTGCTCTTTGCCTGGTTAGAGTCCATGACTTCCTCATGCTGGCCCCAGTGCTGCTGCGCGTTGAGGCACACACTCTGGTAGTAATCATTGAGGTACACCTGCCGGGCGCTCCGGAGAACGAGGGAGACGAGAAGGTTCTTGTGGAGCTTGATCCCCCCTCTCTGGACTCTCGAATTGTAGATTTTCCCCAACGAGATACTCATAATCCGGTGAGCCTCCACTTTAAACTCCATTTTCTTATTTTTGTCTTTAGTAGATTCATCTAAAAAAATTTTTTCAATGGGTGTCTTGTTTCATGAGGACGTTGGTGACCTAAAGTTTTCAACACTTTTTTCCGTATGTACACCTGGATACAACATTGTTAAATCGGAGCCTTTTTTAAATCCTCGAGCTTCTTTAGGTCCTCAATACAGTTCCGCATGCGGATCACGCCTGTTAGTTTCGGAAAAAAATTTTTTTTTAAAAAAATTTTATGTTACGAACGTAGCTTAGAAGCATCGCCAATCCTGTATCTATAGTTGTTGCTTGACATTGACGGATATCGATTAACAGCGAAATGAACGTATGTGTTAATATGAAAAGGCATACATAATCCTTAACTCCGCATTTATGTCCTGAGGAAACAAATATGCTGTAAATATATTTAGCATGTGGTATATTATTTGCGTCGTCCAACACACCATGCAATAGAAGCTTAGGGTGGGTGTTCTACTAAATCTGGTTCCCACCCACCAAGTCATCCTAGACCGTTCGATTTAAATTTATCAAGCATCCCTAAATTTAAATAGTTCGCCGTATGGAAACTGGCTTCCCGCGATTTTATACTTTTAGAACTGGGGCGATAAATATGAACACAATTGCGTCCTATGATCAAAT
Organism: Polyodon spathula; assembly: GCF_017654505.1. Lineage (NCBI taxonomy): Eukaryota > Metazoa > Chordata > Actinopteri > Acipenseriformes > Polyodontidae > Polyodon > Polyodon spathula. The sequence goes on along the minus strand of NW_024473397.1, from coordinate 8,806 downwards.
ATATTTTTAAAACGCAGCATAATAGTTTTATATTAATATTATATATATTATATTAATATTATTATTATTATTATTATTGTGTTAATGAACACAATTACAAGTTTACATACTGGTAACGGATAATTTTATCTATCACGATCCTGTGCCAGGACAAGGTTTTTTCACCCGTAAATAAAAGGTGTAACATTTACGTAATTAACATTGTGCATGCATTTTTAATTCTAATAATATACTTAAAACAGTTCAATTGTTAACCGCAACAAAATTTCCAAGTTTTGGGTTTGGCGTGTTTTATTAAAATGTAAACCGTAACGGGAAAACAAACATAAGGTTAAACATTTGACATTGAACCTTTTACAGTACCAATTAGCCACAATCTGGCTCTTTGTGCTGATACGTGGTTAGTCGTGTTCTGGTCAACAGGAGCTTTCATTAAAACAGTTGCCCTCGTATTTAATTTTGCATGAACATAAGACGAACGCCCGTGAGACTGTGGCTGCTTGCGGTGCACATGTTGACTATTGCATAGATTCTTATCTTACACATGCTATCTATATATATATCTATATATATATATATATATATATATATATATATATATATATATATATATATATATTAATATATATATATTATATATCTTTAAAGTGTCTTGCTTTGTTTCAATTTGACAAATTTGTCAACACTACTCTGTTTTAAAGATCGCTCATCTCCAGTACAATTATTCAGAGAAAGTGGATTCGTAACTAAATATACTACGGTGTTTCCCTTGTCTGGTGAAATAAAAAAAAAAATATAGAGATAGAAAATTAAATTCTAAATACTGAAATGTATTATTTTTCTCAATAACAGTCGGCGAAATTCAGTGCTTACCTGGCATATTAACACCCTGCCTCTGCTCACGAATGATTGGACAGCTGTCAGATCTTTCACTTTCCATTTGGCTACTCACTCGCCTTCAATTTTCATGCAGAATACCGTGAACGGCCTCTGCTTGCTTATGATTGGACAGCTGCGTAAAACTTGGCAGATATTTGACTCTCCTATTGGTTAAACTTACTGTCAGTACCTGCACCTGAAACAGACACAGTTTATGTCCCACCCAGCTAACTTATGATTGGGCTACCGCAGAGACAATGCAGATATTCAATTGGTTGATCGTATCGCAAAAGCCATTCAGAAAAAAAAAAAATGTCGCGTACGTACAAGCACAGCATAAGCGAGCAGCACTGTCAACAGACTGCTGTGACTGCTTTTGTTGGAAAACGTGTTTAATAAACTTTCTTTTTTTTCCCACGACCCGACAGAAATTTTTTCACGACCCTGTAATTTAAAAAAAGCTGCTGCGGTATTGGCCTGGCTTCGACGTCGCACGAATTTGCCCTAGACCCACCACCCGTGCAGCAACGGTATATTAGTGAATGTAGGTGAACGTAATGTGGGGGTGGGGAGTTTATTTCGACATTTACCCTTACACTAAACTAAAAACATAATGACGACGATTTTGAAAAACACCCTCCTGCTGCTGAATAGTTAGCACAACATAGAATTGTACACCCAAAATAACCTCGAGGTATCTTTACTGGTTGGCCTGCGAAAGTCCGTTTTGACTCCGGACGCTTTCACAAAACTGAGTCCTAATCCTATTTTAGCAAAATAACACCTAAGTTTTTTGTGATGTTCAAACTATCCCTTTATACCCCGCAATATTTCCAAAGGTGAACGGTTAGACCACGCGGCCTGAGTGCTCCTCATGGCAATGTGAGTCCGACTGATGTGCGACCTGGGTTTTACACAAAGTCCTCCATGTACAACCTCCTTCTTGTCACCCAAAAGGGTTTTCAGGAACCCAGCCTTTTCGTAAGTAAGGCAGTGATGGGTCCCAAACTGTGTTTGGGCGGATCTACCATTCATTCTCTTTACCTACTAACAAGCACCACAAATAATTCCCGTCCCCGAACGAATTCAGATGATTGTTAATGGTTAAGTATTAGGGCAGGGGTTCTTAACGGCTCAAGACCTGGTGGTTTGACCCCTCATTTAGAGTTGCCGAGTTCTGGAAGTGACTAGGTGGGAGATGGCAAATGCCTAGGAATCATGCTGATACACTTTATACGTCTTTGTTACGCTGCGTACATAAACAGAAAAAATTGCATTTTTGAAATTTTACGGCCAACGTCATGCGGACGCAGTCTCGATGCGAGAGGTGAAAAAAAAATATTGTAAAAATTAAAAAAAAAAAAAAAAAAAAAAAAAAAAAAAAAACAGAAGGGTATCGAAAAAACTATAAAGTAGTAAAGATCTAACTTTGACGTGAACTTACATGTGGTATTTCACACCAGGTGTGCGTTAATACATGCAATTAGTGTACCTCAATCAAATGTATTATTTAAGTCCAATAGAAACAAAGTTTATCTTTGTAGCTCCCATTTGAATAATCGAGGAGCCATTACACTCCTCGGTCCCAGAAGGGGTAAAGCACATAACAAGATGTGTTTTACAAAAATTTTTTTCAAGTAACAGTGGCACCGTGGTAGAAATGGTATACTTTATAATATACAAACACCTGTGGAAAAATTTTACCAGATGGTTTTAAAATTTGGAAACCATACAAAACTGCATCGTGAATTCTGTCCAGCTTAATACAGGTCTTGTATTATTCGAAACAATAACTATTATGGACACAAACCTGTGTGTTTACTACTATTTTTCTCTGTTATACTTCATATGAGAAAAACTTTTTTCAAATCTAACATTGTATTTTCTAACATATGTTTACACCCATTCAGAGCCAACCAGTTGACTTTTCAAGTGAACCCCTCAGCATCTGGGGAGGAATGGAAGTTCCGTATACCTTCAAGGCATTTCTAGGTGACGTAAAAGATCCCACTGATGTTATCCAGAGGAAATGTGTCTAAAGTTATAGCAATTAAATTTTACACACGATTTTTTTTTTTTTGTTCGTTTAATCTCTTTGGTGCCAAAAATCTGCCCCTGCAAAAAATACAATACTGTTTTGTACAACATGTTTTTTTATGTTACAAAACAACAAAAAAATGTTGTTGAACGTTTTTGCTTTAAACCATGCTTGCAAGTGTCTGATACGTTGGTTCTTGTTTCGTTTTGTTTGCAGGCAGGAAAAGAAAACACTTGTCAATGCCCTTGTATCTGGATTTGATGATTCTGATGCCAACTGCCTCCAAACAAAACAAAAAAAAGACTATGGCCTTTACCGGAAATTCCATGTCAGATAATCAGTCTTTCTTTATCACATCGTTGATATAAAAATGGAACTGTAATTGACAAATTAAGTTTGTTTATCAAATTCTGTTTGATAAACTATTTATGGTATTATATATATACACTACCGGTCAAAAGTTTTAGAACACCTCCATTTTTCCAGTTTTTATTTAAATTTACGCAGTTTAATGTCTCAATGTACTCTGAAATTAAAGCATAGAACAAATAAACAATTGGAGATAAAAAAAAAAAAATAATGGAATCGTTTTGTTTAACAAAATTTAATCTAAATTTTTGACTCAACAAAGCAACCACCTTTTGCAGATATAACAGCCGAACACACTCGTGGCATTCTTTCTACAATGGAAATCAAATATTTTTTGGAAAGTTCTTCCCAACACTGTTGCAGAAGTTCCCACAAATGTGTTGCACTTGTAGGTTGCTTTGCTTTCACCCTTCTGTCCAGTTCATCCCAAACCAGCTCGATGGGGTTTAAGTCTGGAGACTGTGCTGGCCATTCCATGATTTGAAGCCTACCGTCTTGTTCTTTTCTTCTAAGGTAGTTCTGACATAGCCTGGAGGTATGTTTTGGGTCATTATCTTGCTGTAGGATGAACCCCTGACCAACTAGGCGTATACCAGAGGGTATTGCATGGTGCTGCAAAATGCTGTGGTAGCCGTTTTGGTTCAGGGTGCCACTCACTCTGTGCAAGTCGCCGACTCTGGATCCAGCAAAAGAGCCCCAGACCATCACACTTCCTCCTCCATGTTTGACAGTTGGTGTCACACACCGAGGAACCATCCTTTCGCCTACTCGACGGCGTACAAAAACCCTGCGTGATGAACCGAAGATTTCAAATTTTGATTCATCGGTCCATAAGACCTTCTTCCAGTCTTCAGTAGTCCACTGGCAGTGCTTCATGGCCCAGGCAAGCCTCTTTTTCTTATTTTGCCATTTTAGCAATGGCTTTCTTACTGCCACTCAACCTGTAGTGAAAAAATTAAGCTGACAAATGGTTTTTGATTCAAAAACACTTTATATACAAGAAAGGTATACCTCCAATACAATCATATAAGCACAAGATTTAAACTGACTTCGGACAAGTCAGTCAAGAGAACATAAGAAAGTTTACAAACGAGAGGAGGCCATTCGGCCCATCTTGCTCGTTTGGTTGTTAGTAGCTTATTGATCCCAGAATCTCATCAAGCAGCTTCTTGAAGGATCCCAGGGTGTCAGCTCAGTGCATACGTTTGTATCAGAAAGCACGGATATCCATGGAGTCAATTCGAAAGAGATGAAAAGACTGACAACACTTTACCATTTTGGGTATTTATACCTTTGTAAACAACTGTTGACTCCACTCCCATTTGTTTTACTTCTGTCCAATGATAGGGGTTTCCACTCTATCATTGCACATTCCCTCTGCGGGGGGAAAAGGGGGGGCTGCATACCACGTTGTACCTAGCAGGGCGCATCCATCTTGTCTTTCAGTTCCCCTCCCCCATCTCACACTATCTCTGCTAATCTCCTGCCTTTTGGCGTTTAGCTCAGACACCCATCTGTGACTTTCAGTCGTGTTAGGCTATGCAAAACTGCACGTAGCTGGTTTTGCCAATGGGAAATGAAAGAACTCAAAACTTACACAATACTGTATAGAAACTTAATATAAAAGCATATTAAAGCAACTGAATTAGTAAGCACATTAAAACGACTATAAAAACACATTCACACACAATTTAAACAATGATTAAAAAGAACTTAACTATAAAAAGACACACATACAATGTAAAACTTACAATTAATAACATCATTAATACCTCATGCAGAAAGCCATCACTACGACCTGTCAAACCTGCAGCTCAAAGTCTTCTCTTCACAGTTGAAACTGAGACTTGCTTACTTCGACCAGTGTTAAGCTGTGCTTGAAGCTGTTGTCCTGTGAGCCGCCTATCACGCAAGCTGTTGACTCTCAGAAACTTGTCTTCTGATTCTGTTGTGGCTTTGGGTCTGCCAGACCTCTTCCTGTCAGAGTTTCCTCCAGTTTCCAAGTGCCTTTTGATGGTGTAGGAAACTGTACTCACTGACACCTTGGCTTTCTTTGCAATTTCTCTAAAGGAAAGACCTACACTTTTAAGGGTTATAATGGTCTGTCTGTCTTCCTTTGTTAATTGCCTTTTTCTCGCCATTATGATAGCAATATACTACTTCCTGCAGTACAATACTGTCCAAATAATGCTTAAGAGGGTGTAGTAACACAGTCTGTTCCAACACTGCTTTTATACAGACAGAGGGTTTGTAAGTAATCAACAAAAGTTGGGACACCTGTAGGAATTGTTAGCATCAACTTTCAAGGCTTAATTTACTTCCATTGCTGCAGAACAGCTGTAAGTTGTTAACCCATTACTTGTTCCCTGAAAAAGGCCTTTTTGTATAACTCTGAAATGTACATTATTTTTCAGTTTTTGGTAACCTAAACTTTTTTTTAACCTCTGGCAGTTTACCGCTTACCTTTGTACCATTTCATTCACTGGACTTCTTAACGGCTTGACGAATTTATAGTTGATTTTTGACCTTTTTGACCCACACAAAACTTTGAAAACAGGCCACCACATCTGGGTATGTTATTTATAAAACTTAAAACATAATTAGACGTCATAAATTTTGACCATCACCATGTAAATGCAGTATTTTTTTTCTGTTTTGGTACATTTATTTTTTTAAAGACTTGAAAAAAAAGGTCTATATTGTTGCTAAAACATGTTTTTTCTTCGATATAACAACGATGTAATACAAAATGTGTTTTTTTTAAAACCGAATGAATTACAAAAAAAAATGAAGGACATCCACTACAATATTAAACTAATGCCCTGCTGCAAACGAATGCCAAAGCATCTGCCTCCGCTTTAGAGGAATCTATTTTCTGTCTGGCATTACATACACGAGGCTCTGCACTGCTCCGAGAGTGTGAAGCTTGACCATCCTCAAAGTATCTTTCCCTTTTCCTGCCCACAAATGTCTGTTGTTACAGAACAATTATATACGATGACGCTACTGATGCAAAGTACTATTTTATATATATATATATTATATATATATATATAATATATAGTACTAGATATATAATATATATATATATAATTTTGTCAGTGTTTAACATTTAAGTGTCAGTGTTTAAACATTTCTAAAAATTTTTTAAATATAAATATATTTAAATCGACGCTTTAGCTGCTTTTTATTCAAAAACTCCCCCCTCACATTGACGGGGGAGACAAAATGCATAAAGACAAAAGGAATATTTCTTCCACTTCCTTACATTTCTTTTGATTTAAGCTAATGAAAAATAAAAACGACCTACATTTATCTAATATAACTGCCAATAACTACAACTTTCTGCCAATAACTTGTTTTCATCACTTATATTAGCATTACGGTATCATACAAATAATTACATAGTTTTGACATGTAAAACTGTACTTCTTTTTTGTTATGTTTACAAAACTTTTCTGTTTCTGAAAAGACACAGTATACGTAGTGTCATATGCATCACAGAATGCTGTTTGACCTCTTGCGTTGTGCAAATAGTTCCTAGGTTAGCTGTACCTGAGAAGTTGCACTGTTCTTACAAATGTACCACCCATGGTAGATATCTATACAGATACTGTGTTAATTTCCTGTCAGGACACTGAGACTCTGATTTGTTATCATATTATTGTTAATAAAACAATGAATATCCTCTCCCAACACTGATACCCTAAAAATAGGTCAGTACATCCTATTGCAGCCATGTAGGATCTAAAGTCGTTCATGTGTAGATTTTCAAGCAGTGAACCGTCGTTTTGTGTGTTACTTAAAAAAAAAAGTGACTTCACTGACTGACTCCTCAGGTGTGTCCTTGTACAGCACCATTTCGTGGTACCTTTGTAGGCACTCCTACGAACCCTTTGCGTCCGAAACGCAAAAATCCATTTTTAGGTACAACCTGACAGGTCTGACTCCACGTGAGGTGCACCTAAACGTAACTTTTGAAAACCGTGCACTTGAACACCACTGGTGATCTGAGGAGGTATCCAGGGAAACTGTGTGTTCGTTTCGTTCAAAGCGAGTCCCAGACGCGTCTCCCACTATGCAGTCAATTAAAAACAAAAAAGCTGTCTAGATCTCGTAGTGATTGTAACCCAGGGGCGGCGACCGCAACGTTGTTCATTTGCATGACTGTCTTTGACCTGCTTGTGCACTGCTCTATTTCACAGCCGGCCTTCGCCGCGTTTCAAAATTTCAAAAGTTGAAAAAAAAAAAGTCATTTTTTTCAGTATTCAGAAAGTAGGAATGGGGTCCAGGCATCCTATATTTGTGCAAAATAAAACATAAACACTTGTTTTGCTTTTCATATGAGAACAGCAATCTGAAGCAGATGTAGGAGCGTTTAAAACATTCCCCATAAGTCTTATTTGTTCTCGATTCAGTTAAACAAGATCAAGTATATGGTTGCGTTTCAAAAGAATACTAAAGCAAAGGCTTTATGATTGGTGTTTTAGACAGGATACCACTAACTTCATAAGAGAAAGTAACCTCTACCATTCCTGCATTGCCATTGGTACATGTCTAGTGCTTTATAAAAAAGATAACATTGACTTTTTTCTTTTTTTTTTTTTTTTTTAAAGTATTCGGGTAATATAAAATACATTTGTAAACAAGCTGAGTCAGCCTTGACGCTAGGGCCTTTATGCCACCCCTCTACCTGGCAAAATGAAAGATCGCAATACGTCAATTTACTAGACAATTGTTCTTGACCAGAACTGTCTAAACCATTGTTTGTAGCACAAACGGGGGAACGCCCACAACTCACGTTTACCCACAAATTGTCAGCCGACATGATGGTCGTGAGCAGTCTCAGCTACCTCCGATCAGTCTTCCAAGTCAGCAGCAGTGTCGGTATCATGCCATATACATGAAAAGGAGTCGTACACAGCCAACAATGAAAAAAATAAGTTTCCTGGATACGTCCAACACGCAGACTACTTGGATGGGAATGATGAAGATACCGGAAGGAGAGTCGTGGATTTCCGGTTAAATGCAAAGGATGGGTGCTGACAGCCAATTCCGTATGTTGCCTGCACTTGGGCTGGGGTGTAATTATATTAAAATTCTGAAATTATTGCAGGTTGCTACGCTCTTGAAGCTCGATTGCACTACTTGAACTGAAATAATATTAGGTATTCCAGAAGGTTTTAAGGTGGAATACAATCAAATTAACCTACATGTGAAATCGCATGATATAGTGGGTGTTTCTTACATATAACCTATAGGAGTTTTGCTGATGTACTGTTAATTTTATATAATACGCGAATTATTCGTAGTGGCAGGAAAACATTTCTTTTACTATGTTATGTGCAATTACTTGGAGAAAATCCTATTGGAAATCCTATTTAAAAAATGAATTAGGTTATCCTTTTTAGAAAAATCCTATAGGGTTTTGGAACCTTTTGGAGCCATTCTCTCTCTCACTTTACTGAGAGACGTCACAGATTGCCTTATGCTTTCTTTGCCCGAATTTGGCTGGTTTGT
>NW_024473396.1:0-3508 GCF_017654505.1 Polyodon spathula | reverse complement strand
GGTACCAGTCATCACTCGTGTATAGTACTGAATAATGGGACCACACTGATTGGTGCAAGTTACCTCATTTGTAAAGTATTGAGTAGTTTAACACAGCGACTCTCGTGCAAGCCACCATATGTGTAATGTACTGAAACTGATGGTAACCCACAGACTGGTGTGAGTCACCATGCTTTTACACAACTGAGACTTGCGCTATCACACTTGTACTTTAATGAGACGTTGAGTAACAGCGACTAGTTAAAGTCACCATAGGTGTAACTACTCAACATAAGGGTTCCACACTCACTCTGCTTCAAGTCAATAGAGGTATACACTACTCAGGTTTAGGGTACAACACCGACTCTGGTGTAAGTCACAACAGGTGAACATTAGAGAGACGTAGACTACCACACCTACTGGAGCAACTCACCAGAGGTCTATCATATTAAAGCGGATACGGTACTTCATGGACTAGTGCCAGTCATGAGACGATTATAGAACTGAGTAATGGGAACACGCCGACTAGGGCAAGTCACGGCACGTGTACAGTACACAACGACTGTTGCAATTCAACACACATGTATAGTCTGCGGCGTATAAGGTACCACACCCACTCTGGTGCAAGTCACCGCAGGTTTACCAAAGTGAGACGTAGAGAACTACAACTTCTTCCGCAATTCACCACTGGTTTAAATTATTGAGTGGGTTACCATGCTCACTCTGGTGCAAGTTACAACACGTCAACAATAGGTAAACGTAGAGGACTACACCGACCGGTACAACTCAGCGTACGTGCACACTACTCGGCATAGGGTACCAGACCGACTCTGGTGTTTGTGACGACTGGTGTACAGTAGGGAGACGTGTTGTACCACAGCTACTGGTGCAAGTTACCAGACAACTAATATACTAAAGCGTATAGGGTCCTGCACCGACTCTGGTAAGAGTCATCACACGTGTATAGTACTGAATAATGGAACCACACCGAATGGTGCAAGTCACCACATGTCTACCGCACTGAGGCTGGTTTACCTTACTCTCTGCCACAAGTCACCATATGTGTAAAGAACTGAGATGGTTTCCACATTGATTCCGGTGCAAGTTACAACACGTGTACATTAGGGAATGGTATAGTACTACACCCATTGGTGCAACTCACCGTACGTGTACACTACTCAGCGTAGGGACACATCGATTCTGGTGTAAGTTACCACAGGTTTACTTTAGGGAGACGTAGTTTACCACAACTACTGGTAAAACTCACCAGAGTACTAACATACTAAAGCCTATAGTGCACCCCACTACCTCTGGTACCAGTCATCACTCGTGTATAGTACTGAATAATGGGACCACACTGATTGGTGCAAGTTACCTCATTTGTAAAGTATTGAGTAGTTTAACACAGCGACTCTCGTGCAAGCCACCATATTTGTAATGTACTGAAACTGATGGTAACCCACAGACTGGTGTGAGTCACCATGCTTTTACACAACTGAGACTTGCGCTATCACACTTGTACTTTAATGAGACGTTGAGTAACAGCGACTAGTTAAAGTCACCATAGGTGTAACTACTCAACATAAGGGTTCCACACTCACTCTGCTTCAAGTCAATAGAGGTATACACTACTCAGGTTTAGGGTACAACACCGACTCTGGTGTAAGTCACAACAGGTGAACATTAGAGAGACGTAGACTACCACACCTACTGGAGCAACTCACCAGAGGTCTATCATATTAAAGCGGATACGGTACTTCATGGACTTTAGTGCCAGTCATGAGACGATTATAGAACTGAGTAATGGGAACACGCCGACTAGGGCAAGTCACGGCACGTGTACAGTACACAACGACTGTTGCAATTCAACACACATGTATAGTCTGCGGCGTATAAGGTACCACACCCACTCTGGTGCAAGTCACCGCAGGTTTACCAAAGTGAGACGTAGAGAACTACAACTTCTTCCGCAATTCACCACAGGTGTAAATTACTGAGTGGGTTACCATGCTCACTCTGGTGCAAGTTACAACACGTCAACAATAGGTAAACGTAGAGGACTACACCGACCGGTACAAATAAGCGTACGTGCACACTACTCGGCATAGGGTACCACACCGACTCTGGTGTTTGTGACGACTGGTGTACAGTAGGGAGACGTGTTGTACCACAGCTACTGGTGCAAGTTACCAGACAACTAATATACTAAAGCGTATAGAGTCCTGCACCGACTCTGGTAACAGTTATCACACGTGTTTAGTACTGAATAATGGAACCACACCGAATGGTGCAAGTCACCACATGTCTACCGCACTGAGGCTGGTTTACCTTACTCTCTGCCACAAGTCACCATATGTGTAAAGCACTGAGTTGGTTTCCACATTGATTCCGGTGCAAGTTACAACACGTGTACATTAGGGAGTGGTATAGTACTACACCCACTGGTGCAACTCACCGTACGTGTACACTACTCAGCGTAGGGAACCACATCGACTCTGGTGTAAGTTACCACAGGTTTACTTTAGGGAGACGTAGTTTACCACAACTACTGGTAAAACTCACCAGAGTACTAACATACTAAAGCCTATAGTGCACCCCACTACCTCTGGTACCAGTCATCACTCGTGTATAGTACTGAATAATGGGACCACACTGATTGGTGCAAGTTACCTCATTTGTAAAGTATTGAGTAGTTTAACACAGCGACTCTCGTGCAAGCCACCATATTTGTAATGTACTGAAACTGATGGTAACCCACAGACTGGTTTGAGTCACCATGCTTTTACACAACTGAGACTTGCGCTATCACACTTGTACTTTAATGAGACGTTGAGTAACAGCGACTAGTTAAAGTCACCATAGGTGTAACTACTCAGCATTAGGGTTCCACACTTACTCTGGTGCAAGTCAAAAGAGATATACACTACTCAGGTTTAGGGTACAACACCGACTCTGGTGTAAGTCACAACAGGTGAACATTAGAGAGACGTAGACTACCACACCTACTGGAGCAACTCACCAGAGGTCTATCATATTAAAGCGGATACGGTACTTCATGGACTAGTGCCAGTCATGAGACGATTATAGAACTGAGTAATGGGAACACGCCGACTAGGGCAAGTCACGGCACGTGTACAGTACACAACGACTGTTGCAATTCAACACACATGTATAGTCTGCGGCGTATAAGGTACCACACCCACTCTGGTGCAAGTCACCGCAGGTTTACCAAAGTGAGACGTAGAGAACTACAACTTCTTCCGCAATTCACCACAGGTGTAAATTACTGAGTGGGTTACCATGCTCACTCTGGTGCAAGTTACAACACGTCAACAATAGGTAAACGTAGAGGACTACACCGACCGGTACAACTCAGCGTACGTGCACACTACTCGGCATAGGGTACCACACCGACTCTGGTGTTTGTGACGACTGGTGTACAGTAGGGAGACGTGTTGTACCACAGCTACTGGTGCAAGTTACCAGACAACTAATATACTAAAGCGTATAGAGTCCTGCACCGACTCTG
>NW_024473395.1:0-7000 GCF_017654505.1 Polyodon spathula | reverse complement strand
GTAAGAGTCATCACACGTGTATAGTACTGAATAATGGAACCACACCGAATGGTGCAAGTCACCACATGTCTACCGCACTGAGGCTGGTTTACCTTACTCTCTGCCACAAGTCACCATATGTGTAAAGTACTGAGTTGGTTTCCACATTGATTCCGGTGCAAGTTACAACACGTGTACATTAGGGAGTGGTATAGTACTACACCCACTGGTGCAACTCACCGTACGTGTACGCTACTCAGCGTAGGGAACCACATCGACTCTGGTGTAAGTTACCACAGGTTTACTTTAGGGAGACGTAGTTTACCACAACTACTGGTAAAACTCACCAGAGTACTAACATACTAAAGCCTATAGTGCACCCCACTACCTCGGGTACCAGTCATCACTCGTGTATAGTACTGAATAATGGGACCAGTGTGATTGGTGAGAGTTACCTCATTTGTAAAGTATTGAGTAGTTTAACACAGCGACTCTCGTGCAAGCCACCATATGTGTAACGTACTGAAACTGATGGTAACCCACAGACTGGTGTGAGTCACCATGCTTTTACACAACTGAGACTTGCGCTATCACACTTGTAGTTTACTGAGACGTTGAGTAACACCGACTAGTTAAAGTCACCATAGGTGTAACTACTCGGCATTAGGGTTCCACACCTACTCTGGTGCAAGTCAAAAGAGATATACACTACTCAGGTTTAGGGTACAACACCGACTCTGGTGTAAGTCACAGCAGGTGAACATTAGAGAGACGTAGACGACCACACCTACAGGAGCAAATCACCAGAGGTCTATCATATTAAAGCGGATACGGTACTTCATGGACTTTAGTGCCAGTCATGAGACGATTATAGAACTGAGTAATGGGAACACGCCAACTAGGGCAAGTCACGGAACGTGTACAGTACACAACGACTGTTGCAATTCAACACACATGTATAGTCTGCGGCATATAAGGTACCACACCCACTCTGGTGCAAGTCACCGCAGGTTTACCAAAGTGAGACGTAGAGAACTACAACATCTTCCGCAATTCACCACTGGTGTAAATTATTGAGTGGGTTACCATTGTCACTCTGGTGGAAGTTACAACACGTCAAAAATAGGTAAACGTAGAGGACTAGACCGACCGGTACAACTCAGCGTACGTGCACACTACTCGGCATAGGGTACCACACCGACTCTGGTGTTTGTGACGACTGGTGTACAGTAGGGAGACGTGTTGTTCCACAGCTACTGGTGCAAGTTACCAGACAACTAATATACTAAAGCGTATAGAGTCCTGCACCGACTCTGGTAAGAGTCATCACACGTGTATAGTACTGAATAATGGAACCACACCGAATGGTGCAAGTCACCACATGTCTACCGCACTGAGGCTGGTTTACCTTACTCTCTGCCACAAGTCACCATATGTGTAAAGAACTGAGTTGGTTTCCACATTGATTCCGGTGCAAGTTACAACACGTGTACATTAGGGAGTGGTATAGTACTACACCCACTGGTGCAACTCACCGTACGTGTACACTACTCAGCGTAGGGAACCACATCGACTCTGGTGTAAGTTACCACAGGTTTACTTTAGGGAGACGTAGTTTACCACAACTACTGGTAAAACTCACCAGAGTACTAACATACTAAAGCCTATAGTGCACCCCACTACCTCTGGTACCAGTCATCACTCGTGTATAGTACTGAATAATGGGACCACACTGATTGGTGCAAGTTACCTCATTTGTAAAGTATTGAGTAGTTTAACACAGCGACTCTCGTGCAAGCCACCATATTTGTAATGTACTGAAACTGATGGTAACCCACAGACTGGTGTGAGTCACCATGCTTTTACACAACTGAGACTTGCGCTATCACACTTGTAGTTTAATGAGACGTTGAGTAACAGCGACTAGTTAAAGTCACCATAGGTGTAACTACTCAACATTAGGGTTCCACACTCACTCTGCTTCAAGTCAATAGAGGTATACACTACTCAGGTTTAGGGTACAACACCGACTCTGGTGTAAGTCACAACAGGTGAACATTAGAGAGACGTAGACTACCACACCTACTGGAGCAACTCACCAGAGGTCTATCATATTAAAGCGGATACGGTACTTCATGGACTAGTGCCAGTCATGAGACGATTATAGAACTGAGTAATGGGAACACGCCGACTAGGGCAAGTCACGGCACGTGTACAGTACACAACGACTGTTGCAATTCAACACACATGTATAGTCTGCGGCGTATAAGGTACCACACCCACTCTGGTGCAAGTCACCGCAGGTTTACCAAAGTGAGACGTAGAGAACTACAACTTCTTCCGCAATTCACCACTGGTGTAAATTATTGAGTGGGTTACCATGCTCACTCTGGTGCAAGTTACAACACGTCAACAATAGGTAAACGTAGAGGACTACACCGACCGGTACAACTCAGCGTACGTGCACACTACTCGGCATAGGGTACCACACCGACTCTGGTGTTTGTGACGACTGGTGTACAGTAGGGAGACGTGTTGTACCACAGCTACTGGTGCAAGTTACCAGACAACTAATATACTAAAGCGTATAGAGTCCTGCACCGACTCTGGTAAGAGTCATCACACGTGTATAGTACTGAATAATGGAACCACACCGAATGGTGCAAGTCACCACATGTCTACCGCACTGAGGCTGGTTTACCTTACTCTCTGCCACAAGTCACCATATGTGTAAAGTACTGAGTTGGTTTCCACATTGATTCCGGTGCAAGTTACAACACGTGTACATTAGGGAGTGGTATAGTACTACACCCACTGGTGCAACTCACCGTACGTGTACACTACTCAGCGTAGGGAACCACATCGACTCTGGTGTAAGTTACCACAGGTTTACTTTAGGGAGACGTAGTTTACCACAACTACTGGTAAAACTCACCAGAGTACTAACATACTAAAGCCTATAGTGCACCCCACTACCTCTGGTACCAGTCATCACTCGTGTATAGTACTGAATAATGGGACCACACTGATTGGTGCAAGTTACCTCATTTGTAAAGTATTGAGTAGTTTAACACAGCGACTCTCGTGCAAGCCACCATATTTGTAATGTACTGAAACTGATGGTAACCCACAGACTGGTGTGAGTCACCATGCTTTTACACAACTGAGACTTGCGCTATCACACTTGTACTTTAATGAGACGTTGAGTAACAGCGACTAGTTAAAGTCACCATAGGTGTAACTACTCAACATAAGGGTTCCACACTCACTCTGCTTCAAGTCAATAGAGGTATACACTACTCAGGTTTAGGGTACAACACCGACTCTGGTGTAAGTCACAACAGGTGAACATTAGAGAGACGTAGACTACCACACCTACTGGAGCAACTCACCAGAGGTCTATCATATTAAAGCGGATACGGTACTTCATGGACTTTAGTGCCAGTCATGAGACGATTATAGAACTGAGTAATGGGAACACGCCGACTAGGGCAAGTCACGGCACGTGTACAGTACACAACGACTGTTGCAATTCAACACACATGTATAGTCTGCGGCGTATAAGGTACCACACCCACTCTGGTGCAAGTCACCGCAGGTTTACCAAAGTGAGACGTAGAGAACTACAACTTCTTCCGCAATTCACCACAGGTGTAAATTACTGAGTGGGTTACCATGCTCACTCTGGTGCAAGTTACAACACGTCAACAATAGGTAAACGTAGAGGACTACACCGACCGGTACAACTCAGCGTACGTGCACACTACTCGGCATAGGGTACCACACCGACTCTGGTGTTTGTGACGACTGGTGTACAGTAGGGAGACGTGTTGTACCACAGCTACTGGTGCAAGTTACCAGACAACTAATATACTAAAGCGTATAGAGTCCTGCACCGACTCTGGTAAGAGTCATCACACGTGTATAGTACTGAATAATGGAACCACACCGAATGGTGCAAGTCACCACATGTCTACCGCACTGAGGCTGGTTTACCTTACTCTCTGCCACAAGTCACCATATGTGTAAAGAACTGAGATGGTTTCCACATTGATTCCGGTGCAAGTTACAACACGTGTACATTAGGGAGTGGTATAGTACTACACCCACTGGTGCAACTCACCGTACGTGTACACTACTCAGCGTAGGGAACCACATCGACTCTGGTGTAAGTTACCACAGGTTTACTTTAGGGAGACGTAGTTTACCACAACTACTGGTAAAACTCACCAGAGTACTAACATACTAAAGCCTATAGTGCACCCCACTACCTCTGGTACCAGTCATCACTCGTGTATAGTACTGAATAATGGGACCACACTGATTGGTGCAAGGTACCTCATTTGTAAAGTATTGAGTAGTTTAACACAGCGACTCTCGTGCAAGCCACCATATGTGTAATGTACTGAAACTGATGTTAACCCACAGACTGGTGTGAGTCACCATACTTTTACACAACTGAGACTTGCGCTATCACACTTGTACTTTAATGAGACGTTGAGTAACAGCGACTAGTTAAAGTCACCATAGGTGTAACTACTCAACATAAGGGTTCCACACCCACTCTGGTGCAAGTCAATAGAGGTATACACTACTCAGGTTTAGGGTACAACACCGACTCTGGTGTAAGTCACAACAGGTGAACATTAGAGAGACGTAGACTACCACACCTACTGGAGCAACTCACCAGAGGTCTATCATATTAAAGCGGATACGGTACTTCATGGACTTTAGTGCCAGTCATGAGACGATTATAGAACTGAGTAATGGGAACACGCCGACTAGGGCAAGTCACGGCACGTGTACAGTACACAACGACTGTTGCAATTCAACACACATGTATAGTCTGCGGCGTATAAGGTACCACACCCACTCTGGTGCAAGTCACCGCAGGTTTACCAAAGTGAGACGTAGAGAACTACAACTTCTTCCGCAATTCACCACAGGTGTAAATTACTGAGTGGGTTACCATGCTCACTCTGGTGCAAGTTACAACACGTCAACAATAGGTAAACGTAGAGGACTACACCGACCGGTACAAATAAGCGTACGTGTACACCACTCGGCATATGGTACCACACCGACTCTGGTGTTTGTGACGACTGGTGTACAGTTCGGAGACGTGTTGTACCACACCTACTGGTGCAAGTTACCAGACATCTAATATACTAAAGCGTATAGGGTCCTGCACCGACTCTGGTAACAGTCATCACACGTGTATAGTACTGAATAATGGAACCACACCGAATGGTGCAAGTCACCACATGTCTACCGCACTGAGGCTGGTTTACCTTACTCTCTGCCACAAGTCACCATATGTGTAAAGTACTGAGTTGGTTTCCACATTGATTCCGGTGCAAGTTACAACACGTGTACATTAGGGAGTGGTATAGTACTACACCCACTGGTGCAACTCACCGTACGTGTACACTACTCAGCGTAGGGAACCACATCGACTCTGGTGTAAGTTACCACAGGTTTACTTTAGGGAGACGTAGTTTACCACAACTACTGGTAAAACTCACCAGAGTACTAACATACTAAAGCCTATAGTGCACCCCACTAACTCTGGTACCAGTCATCACTCGTGTATAGTACTGAATAATGGGACCACACTGATTGGTGCAAGTTACCTCATTTGTAAAGTATTGAGTAGTTTAACACAGCGACTCTCGTGCAAGCCACCATATTTGTAATGTACTGAAACTGATGGTAACCCACAGACTGGTGTGAGTCACCATGCTTTTACACAACTGAGACTTGCGCTATCACACTTGTAGTTTACTGAGACGTTGAGTAACACCGACTAGTTAAAGTCACCATAGGTGTAACTACTCAGCATTAGGGTTCCACACCCACTCTGGTGCAAGTCAATAGAGGTATACACTACTCAGGTTTAGGGTACCACACCGACTCTGGTGTAAGTCACAACAGGTGAACATTAGAGAGACGTAGACTACCACACCTACTGGAGCAACTCACCAGAGGTCTATCATATTAAAGCGGATACGGTACTGCATGGACTTTAGTGCCAGTCATGAGAGGATTATAGAACTGAGTAATGGGAACACGCCGACTAGGGCAAGTCACGGCACGTGTACAGTACACAACGACTGTTGCAATTCAACACACATGTATAGTCTGCGGCGTATAAGGTACCACACCCACTCTGGTGCAAGTCACCGCAGGTTTACCAAAGTGAGACGTAGAGAACTACAACTTCTTCCGCAATTCACCACAGGTGTAAATTACTGAGTGGGTTACCATGCTCACTCTGGTGGAAGTTACAACACGTCAACAATAGGTAAACGTAGAGGACTACACCGACCGGTACAACTCACCGTACGTGTACACTACTCGGCATAGGGTACCACACCGACTCTGGTGTTTGTGACGACTGGTGTACAATAGGGAGACGTGTTGTACCACACCTACTGGTGCAAGTTACCAGACATCTAATATACTAAAGCGTATAGGGTCCTGCACCGACTCTGGTAACAGTCATCACAAACTATGAAGGTATGAAACAGAGACTAACAGAAGTAGATTGGAGTAAAATAGAGAAAACATGGACAGAAAAAGGATGGTTATTCTTCAAAAATGTAGTACTAGAGGCGCAAAACAATTATATCCCTAAAGTAGACAAATCTAAATGTAAAACTAAATTGCCAAAATGGTTTAGTAGATCAATTAAAAAAAATATTCATCGAAAAAAGGCACTTTACAGAGCATTAAAAAAGGACCAAAAAGAAAGTACGCAGAAAGAGTACACAGAACTGCAAACGCAAGTCAAAAAGGAAGTTAGAAAGGCCAAGAGAGAAATAGAAATGAACATTGCTAAGGGAGCTAAAACCAATTCCAATATGTTTTTCCAATATTACAACAGCAAGAGAACATTCAAAGAGGAGATTAAATGTTTAAGAGATACAAATGGCAAAATCTTAGATGAAGAAAAAAAAATAGCAAATATGTTAAATGATTAATTTTCACAAGTTTTTACAAAGGAATATACTGACAACAT
>NW_024473394.1:0-1492 GCF_017654505.1 Polyodon spathula | reverse complement strand
GCCCCACATGTCATCCAGTTCCTGTCCAGTTTTAAATAACTTTAGCATAACTGAGGCAGAAGTGTTAAAGGGACTAGGAGCTCTTAAAATAAACAAATCCCCTGGGCCGGATGAGATCCTCCCAGTAGTACTCAAAGAAATGAAAGAAGTAATTTACAAACCGCTAACCAAGATCATGCAGCAGTCTCTTGACACAGGGGTGGTACCGACAGACTGGAAAATTGCAAACGTAATACCGATCCACAAAAAGGGAAACAAAACTGAACCAGGTAACTACAGACCAGTAAGCCTGACTTCTATTATATGTAAACTTATGGAAACTATAATAAGATCCAAAATGGAAAATTACCTATATGGTAACAGGGTACTGGGAGACAGTCAACATGGTTTTAGGAAAGGGAGATCGTGCCTAACTAACTTGCTTGATTTTTTTGAGGATGCAACATCGATAATGGATAATTGCAAAGCATATGACATGGTTTATTTAGATTTCCAGAAAGCTTTTGACAAAGTCCCGCATAAAAGATTCATTCTCAAACTGAACGCAGTTGGGATTCAAGGAAACACATGTACATGGATTAGGGAGTGGTTAACATGTAGAAAACAGAAAGTACTGATTAGAGGAAAAACCTCAGAATGGAGTGTGGTAACCAGCGGTGTACCACAGGGATCAGTATTAGGTCCTCTGCTATTCCTAATCTACATTAATGATTTAGATTCTGGTATAGTAAGCAAACTTGTTAAATTTGCAGACGACACAAAAGTAGGAGGAGTGGGAAACACTGTTGCAGCAGCAAAGGTCATTCAAAATGATCTAGACAAGATTCAGAACTGGGCAGACACATGGCAAATGACATTTAATTGAGAAAAGTGTAAGGTACTGCATGCAGGAAATAAAAATGTGCATTATAAATATCATATGGGAGATACTGAAATCTTAGAAGGAATCTATGAAGGAATTTTTGTTGACTCAGAAATGTCTTCATCTAGACAATGTGGGGAAGCTATAAAAAAGGCTAACAAGATGCTCGGATACATTGTGAAAAGTGTTGAATTTAAATCAAAGGAAATAATGTTAAAACTGTACAATGCACTTGTAAGACCTCATCTTGAATATTGTGTGCAGTTCTGGTCACCTCGATATAAAAAGATATTGCTGCTCTAGAAAGAATGCAAAGAAGAGCGACCAGAATTATTCCGAGCTTAAAAGGCATGTCATATGCTAAAAGAATTGAATGTGTTCAGTCTTGAACAAAGAAGACTACGTGGCGACCTAATTCAAGCATTCAAAATTCTAAAAGGTACTGACAGTGTCGACCCAAGGGACTTTTTCAGCCTGAAAAAGGAAACAAGGACCAGGGGTCACAAATGGAGATTAGACAAAGGGGCATTCAGAACAGAAAATAGGAGGCACTTTTTTACACAGAGAATTGTGAGGGTCTGGAATCAACTCCCCAGTAATGTTGTTGAAGCTGACACCCTGGGATCCTTC
>NW_024473393.1:0-1699 GCF_017654505.1 Polyodon spathula | reverse complement strand
TATTTCTTTACATTTTTCTGCAAGTTTCATTCAATTACTAGAATTTAACATAAAAAATACAAATGAAAAAAACAAATTCTTACACAGCTATATTCACCTACAACTAACACAAGAATTTTCAAAGCAAAGGGATGGATACGGTTTGATAATCAAAGTTGCAATATAAGAAATAAAGTTTAAAAAAAAATATGTAAAGAGTATATATCTGTAGCTGCTTGTGGCAAAGAGGTTAGCAGTGTGCAGGTGCAGGTGATCAATAAACAGACAGACAATTTTATAATCCAGGTGCAATGTTGTTTAATGTTTTTTTAAATCCAATGGCCCACGAGGTAAAGCAATCCAGGAAGCTTTAATAACAGTTAAACAATCTTCTTTTGTTTATTTTTTTAGCTCCTTGGTTAGCGGTTCTCTTAATTTTAAGACTGTTTTCATTTGGTAGCGCACCCCACATTCTCACAGTCTGTGACACAAGCCAACACGTATCCTCCCCACAATAGTAGCCTTTTATGCTCTCACACATGACCTCTTGGTTAGCTACTGCAACCACCTCTCAAATCTACAGCTACCATGTCATATCCCTTCCAGGCCAATGCGTTACTGCAACTGAGTCTCGTCCCCTTCCAGGCTGTCCGACTTCCCTTGAAGCCTGGGAAAAAACTGTAAGACCAGAATCATTGTATTTCTGTCACATATCCTATTGCTCAGAGTGGAGCCAAAGGAACACTCGGCTGAATCTACCTTTCCCATTACTCCCCCCTCCCGGGAAAAATAATCTGCATTTTGATGGTCTTTCCCCGCACGGTGTACCATGTAGTACAGAAAGTTTGCAACACCAGATACCACAGAGTTATCTGTGCTTAACCACTTGATTGGGGCATGGTCTGTGACAAGATTAAATCAATATCCCAGCAGGTAGTATCCTAAGGAGTGAGTAACCCATTTAATGGCCGAACACTCCTTTTTGAACTTGTAGTTGTGCTCCCGAGGTAGCATCATTTTACTGAGATACAGTATCGGGTGTTCTACTCCATCTACCTTTTGGGACAAGACTGTACCCAAACCGATGTCTGATGCATTGGTGTGGAGGATGAATCTCTTGGTGAAATCAGGTGTGATAAGGGTGGGGGCCTGGCACAGTTTACGCTTAATAGTATCAAACGCCCCCTGACATTCAGCTGACCATTTAATCAAATTTGGAGCACTCTTTTTGGTGAGGTCGACTAACGGGTTAACCACTGTGGCATACTTGGGGATAAAGTGACGGTAATAATTGACTAATCCCAGTAGTGACCTCACCTCTTGGTTTTGAAGATCGCCACCTTGACAAAAGCTTAGATTTTGCTGACCATGGGTCTCATCCTTCCATTTCCCATTAAAAATCCCAAATATTGAGTCTCTGTTTTGGCAAACGCACATTTTCTCAAGTTAGCTGTCAGCCGGGCTGCCCTTAGAGACTGAAGGACGGCTGTAACCCTAGCCAAATGCTCTCGCCAGATGGAGCTGTAAATCACCACATCATCAATATACGCTGCTGCATATTCACGATGTGTGCGTAAAACCTGGTCCATCAGACTCTAAAGCAGCGGGCGCACCATGTAGCCCAAATGGCACGGTTTTGAAGTGAAACGGCCCTTCTGGTGTTGAAAATGTGGTTTTCTTTTTAGAGCTGCAGGTTAAGGGGATCTGCGAGTATCCCTTT
>NW_024473392.1:0-15000 GCF_017654505.1 Polyodon spathula | reverse complement strand
ATCAGGTTCAGAGTCGAGATAAACTTTGCCTTTCCAGTCTATCTAGAAGTTTGTCGACCCGAGGCATAGGGTATGCATCGAACTTGGCAATAGCGTTTACCTTTCTGAAATCTACACAGAAGTGATTGGTGCCATCTTTCTTGGCCACTATGACAATTGTACTGCACCACTCGCTCCTGGAAGGTTCAATCACCCGAAGTTACAGTATGTCCCATACCTCTGCGAATGCCACTTTGTCGACTTTCCGGGATCCGGTAAGGTGTCTCTCGTACTGTGACACCTGATGGAGAGACAATGTCATATTCAACCAAGTCAGTCCGCCGGGCACACAGAAAAAACATTACTGAACTCCTCAATAAGCTTACACAGTTCCCGTTTCTGATCTGGAACCACTTTGTTCCTCCAGCAAAATGAATTGGGGCTAGGTAGTTTCTTGTCAAACACATCCAATTAGGAATTAGGATATAATTAATCCAATTGGGATTAGGATTATAATTAGGATTTCACGGTCATTTGGCAGACCTGTTTAAACATTAAGTACACCTAATATTTCAGAGCACTGTAAAAGCCTAAAAATAGTGATACTCCAGGCAGCTTCATGTACAAAGGGGTTGTGCCTTGTTACCCATATTTAATTAAACCCCAAAGGGAAGGGACTCTTCAGCCAGATAATATATTTTTACAAAAATAACCCGTTATATTGTACTCATGCAAATAGTTATTTAAATCTTTACACTTGTTTAAAAGTACAGACTTGGGGCTTTTTAAGGACGTATTCAGTGTGTATATGCGGTACTCCTAGCAGGAAATCCGATCGCCTGAAGTTAAGCCCCTTATCATGTGACAGAGTTCACAGCTTATGTTTTGTTTTGAGTCAATTGCTCTTATCTTAACAGCAAATAAATAAAAGGAAAAAAAAAAAAAAAACAACAACAAACAGTTACATGCATTTATAAAAAAAAAAAAAAAAAAACCGCTAGACTAAGTCATGGCGACCACATGTACTGGAGTTCGGGCACCGAGCATGCACACATGACACATGGCTTGGGTTTTGCTATATCAATGTCGTAAAGTCAAACGCAGAGTAATAATGCAAAAGAGTCGTAAGTGCCGTGTGTCGTAAATTGAGGATCGCCTGTACTTGCTCACTTACTAAAACAGACTGATGTCATTTGTTAAAAGACAAGCATACAACATCTCCCAATAGTTGCTGCCGACATTCTCTATCTTGTGTGGATTTGCCCATACATTGAGACTGTATGTCTGCGTCCACTGAATGGGTTGGAAGTTTAAGGCAAAGCTTTGCCAAGCTTTGCCTTTGTTAAACAGATATGGACATCAATTAGAAACAGTCCCAAAACTCAGCTACCCAAAAGTATCTGGCATTCTTTAATAAAGTCCATATATGCAGCACGTTTGTTGCCATGTTATTTGTCCCTTCCAATAATTTATTTTATTAGTACCGTGTCAAAACAAAGAAAACGTGCCTATTAGGGTATAAAATTCGAACTGCGTTTAAAAAGTAAACAGCAGGTAGTTTGAAGCGAGGTGGCTGTGCTTGATCATACCTGTATGCTGATTTAACTTGGCTACAAACCAAATACAGGAATTCTGTTTTTTTTTAGATGCTTGTCTTCCAGGTGCTTTCTGAAAGCTGCTGGTATTATAGCCAGTTGATCGTACTAGTTCGTTTTTAGCTTGCATCTTAAGTGGGCAAAAAAAAAACCAAGTAATTCTATCTGCATGTCGAATTAATTTGGGAAAAGTCTTACAAGAACTTCGCCGAACAAATAAAAGTTTACTTCTTTTGCATCTGTCAGACTTTTTAGATGGTCATTTTACGTTAATGCTGAAACTAGATTTAGACATCTAAATCAAAAACAATGCAACACTGTCCCAGCCTGTAACTTACAGTACAGGACGTCACAGAAGAAACCCGATAGAACTACATGATGGGATGCATTAAAACATCATGGTGTCAAATCTGCACAACTAACAAAGAAAGTTAATTGCGCTTTGAGATTATTTATTTTAAAAGTATATTCTATAAGTTTTGTGTGTGGTGACCATGAAGTGGCAAGGCACACAGAAGCTGAAGAAAGAGGAAAAAAAAGTAGCTCATATGCGCACGACTAGCAAAAAAGCCACCGACAGGTGAGAATGTCGACCGATGGTGCTATGTAGTTCACAAGGTTATCTTCTCCTTTACCAACTGAAAGTGTCCTGTTTTTTCACTCTTGCTATCTGGTCACCATACATACAGGCATCTATAATGGCAGATAAGTCTGGATGCAACTTGTTTTTTCCCCCCTTGGACAGAAGAATAAAAAGATAGGTCTCTTTTTCGAAGTACATGACATACTGAGGCAAATCAGACATTGGCAAGTGATATATTCAGATAGGTAACAAGGGATTAGATAAATAGTCTCAAACTGTATTTATCTGATTGATTGTTTCAGAGGGTGTTGTGGTAAAAATCCAGGATTTCACAGAAACACATGCCAAAGGACATGTTTTAACTTTCTAAAAGAAAACAAGTTTACAGTAACAAGCTTTTTACCAACAAGCACTGCAGATGAAACATAAGAGCTTCTATCAATAAGTAATAATTATTATAAATCAATATTTTAAATCTAACAAAATAAAAGGAGGACAGTAACTTTTATATATTTTAGGGAAACTATGGGAGACTTTTATACATATTAACCCATATGATTTACTACTAAATTCTTCTTAGGTAAACATTAGTAGTAAAGGTATGACACCTTCTGTTAATGCCATTGACACGTTTTGTTCCTCCTATATCCAGTGACGTGTTTTATCCCGCCCCATATCTGGTGACGTGTTTTATCCCGCCCCAATTCCGTTGACGTATTTGATCCCTCCCATATCCTGTGAAGCTCCTGGGGCAGTTCTGGGCTTGTTTTCGTTGTTCGGGCAAAGGGTTGTCTTTCACACCTGATAAAAGGAGTAACACATTCTCTAGCATCTAAAACAATTACAAAGCCATGTCTTCTGAAAGCTTTAGATATTTTTCAGACAATGCCATTCTTCAGGTTGATGATGTCTTGATGGCGCACCCCGTTATTCAGGAGGATGTTGCAGGGACGGTTCTTCAAACGGACGTCTGAGGATGTCCCCAATGGATCTTTCGATCGAATTTTAAAGATTGCAAAGGGTCTCCTGGCCTCTCTACTAGAAGTGATTATAAACCAGGATCTGAGGAAGAATTGTGAAGGCTGTGTGATGCATCATACAAGCCAGCGAAGACATAGCTGCCTTTTTTGAGCTGATTTTGGATATTTCAACAGCCATTTTGGAGTAATACTAGAAGAAAATTCCCATTCTGTGGTTAAAAATTCTGGTGTCTAAAGGTCTTGCTTGTTTCAATATTC
Organism: Polyodon spathula; assembly: GCF_017654505.1. Classification (NCBI taxonomy): domain Eukaryota; kingdom Metazoa; phylum Chordata; class Actinopteri; order Acipenseriformes; family Polyodontidae; genus Polyodon; species Polyodon spathula. The sequence goes on along the minus strand of NW_024473392.1, from coordinate 11,605 downwards.
ACCCCTCTTTGACTGAGATCAAGAAACTGGTGGAGGACATTTTACAAGAATTAAGGCCTTAGCCCTACATAAGAGAGAAACTACAGCAAATCCATGAAGAGCTGGATGACGAGACCAAAGCCGTGGTCAAGAAAATAACTCAGTCCTACTACCATCAAAGTTTTACTTATATTACAGTGCTAGTGACTTTGAATATGGGGAGTATCTTGATTCCAGCTAAAATACACAGTGCAATAGAATACATGCTGTTTGAGTTAATAGCCGAAAAGTGTCATGTAAGAGACTCTTTCAAAATATCCTCTCAGTAAAAATACATGACATTGTTGATGATGAAGAATGGATTGCAATGCTTACAGACTCCGTGCAAATTAGTACTCCCTTAAATTATTTCTTAAAGAGAATGATACCTTAAATGTTTAATGAAATAGAATCCTGTAAGTGGGGCTAGCCGTTGTGGATTTTGTAGTGGGAATTAATTAGTAATTGTTTGTTGGCGGTCAGTGTCTTTATATGCAATTGTCCTGAACAGTTGGGATACTTTTTGTGATTTACCCATGGGTGATTTCCTTCGAGAGAAAGGAAAAAAGATCCTCTCCCTTTTCCTTCTTTACAAATAGAATTGGACATCAAACTAATGAAAGTTGCCTCATTTTATTCCATTCTACTAGTCAAAAACATGTCACATGTAAAAAGTCAAGTTAGAACAAAGCAAAATTTTGCTGTTAGTCAAGATAATCCATGCAATTGTGTTAAAAGTTGACTATTATGTCTGTTTTTCTTGTTTAATTAGCTATTTTATACCTTAGGTATTATAAATCACATTTAAGAAATCAATCAATCACAGTTCCTGATTTGTTAAAACTCCAGCATATCTCCTGTATATAGATGACGTCCTGTACGTAGAACATACAGCACAATTCTAAAGTTAAAACAAAACAAACAAAAAAAATCCTTTATGTTTAATAGCAAATCCTGAGTATGATAATTATTTTTGTGAATTGTAATAAGTTAATGTGTCATGTGTAATAAGAGATGTCATTTTACACAATTTGAACAGCCAGAGTCTCTCACCAGGCTGGCTGGGGTTTTTTTGTATATTAACTGTAGTTCAGAGGGTGCTGATATCAATTCAGTTTCTAACCATCTGTCGATTTGGTTCATTTTACCTGTCAGACCTTTATATCCAGAGGTTCTCTGTGGGTCATAAAAAAATATAAATAACGTACACTTCACTGTTGTTGTGGATAGGTTTTATGTAGAAAATCTTTTACATGCTCAAAGGTACAGCTATCAGGTACCTGTGACAGGGTTTTTAGCTGATTGGTAGTGTTATTTGAAACTGAGGAGCTTTGAGGTTTCAGACAAGCACTTTATTAGAGGTGATGATAAACTCTGTCTGACTAGAGAGGCCCTATCAGAAAGTGGAGCCCTTCCTAGTCTACCAATGTCAAGGCCTTGTTTGAAAGTCAAGAATAAAAAAAGAACTGAAGAAAGGACAAGATAACCTTGTTCAGAGATACTTTCAGACAACGTATCCAACTGCATTGGGAACAGTTTGATCTCCCTCGCTTAGAGAAGCAGCATTTTGTATTCCGGTGTGGGACAAGAAGACCTTCATATACCTGTCCTTGAAAGGTACCAGCCAGTGTGAGGAGAACAGATATCAAATGATGTAATTACATGATCAATTCTGGCGCTATAGTCCCCAGTGGCTCACCTAGTAAAAGTACTATCACGTGGAATTTAGGGATCTAAGGGGTTACTGGATTGTCATTTGCAGCGCTGTAGAATTAGAACTATATCTTTAATATAATTTACTGATCCTAATTTTTTTAGGATATTATTTCTTAATTGCCATTACTTGGAATAGTTCCTCTTAAGGTATAATTTCGTTAGACGAGAAGACCAGCATTTGTTGCTTATGTTTGGCAGGTCAAAAGAGAAAATTAGCTTCACAGCTAGAAGAAAGGTTGTCTGATGAGCTGCAGTTCTCTTGGTTGGTAAGTGGGTTACAGCTGTGAACCAACATTCACCTTGCACATTTCAAATTCAGTGTATAAATGTGTGGGAAGCTCTAAAATTCAATCAATCAAAAAAATTGATTTATAAAAATGTTTATACAAGTATAACTCTGTACGGGACTTGCAACTGTTTTTTTTTTTTTTTTTTTTTTTAGATAAATAAAATATGTTTCAACATGGCCTGTTTACACTAAGACAAGGTAGTAACCTTGCGAATTGCGACACAACTGACAAAACTATCCATATGGATCCTGATTTTTGTATAGCAGTGCAGCCAAATACATATGGAAAACTGCAATGTCAGTGCAAACCAGATGGGGTTTCTATGATGTATCCTTGCCAGACTATGAAGCCAAACTGAGGAGGCTAAATAAAGCATCTACAGAAAAAAATGCTAATAAAGTTGGCATCTACATATGACTAAAAAATGATGGCATCAAATAAGCTACTGTAATACAACATATTTAATTTTCACAATTGCATTTTGTTTGGTGAGAATGGGTTCAAAAAATAGTGGATGCATACAAGGAAGTCATCTTTTATATGAATTTACTAAGTAAGACTACTTGAAATGTATTTACTTCACAATTCAAAACCCACATGTGAGTTTCAATATACATGTATATAGAACAACAAAAATCTGTTCCCCAGACCAAAATCATTAATCTTACATTTTTTTCACCTGCGTATTTTAAGGTATACCAAAGAGGATTGGTGCTATTTTCTACCCTACTGTATTTTTAAGATCATTTAAACTTCCTAATACTACAGTCTTTGGGTGTATTTTAATGATTCTAAACAGTTGTAATGAATCTCGACATCTACCTCTTGACTGCTGAGCTAGCTGTTTAGTTGAATAAGATGATTAAATTATAAAATGCCAGGTAAGTACGTGTCTTAATTTTATGAATGGCAATATTATAAACTTGTTGGAGATCCATTACACAGGGCAGACCTTAAATCTTTCATGGACCACATTCCAGTGTACTTTTACTATGTTTAGCGATGCAAGTATATAAAACATGAAAAGGTGAAAAACAGCTTTGAAATGAATATAGAGTTTAAGAGAATTATTAAAATAGACCGCATTGCTGGGATTGTACATTACAACATTGCAAAACTATCTTATTCAAAGTACATCCACTCTCCTCGCTGGTTCATTGGTGCGGTAGATAAGACACAACCTTGGAGTGTTCCCCAAATATCTGCTCATTCTGGAAACAAAGAACAGGAAATCCATAAACTCAACCAAGCCATTAGCAAACAGAGGAGCCAGCTTGATACGGTAGTCTGTGATGAATTCAACATGGAAAATGAAAATTCCCTTCTGGTGCCGTCAGGGTCAATGCAATTTTAAATATTTAAGTAGCACATTGACTGCTTCATAAAGCTACAGGTAAAATTATATTTTGCCTTCACAGAAGATCATTTAGAAAATTGTTATAAAGAGACAACAATGTATTCAGTAAATGTTCACCTGCTACAATTCTGCATTTTCATAAGAAGAAGGGCTTGGCTCATTTAGTTACAGGGAGGCAAGCTAAAAAAAAAAAAAAAAAAAAAAAAATTAAAAAAAGAAAGGTTGCCCCTACTGCCCGAAATATATGTTTTTAATTGCAATTATTGACGTTATATTAATAATACATTCTTAGAGCATAACCACTATCACATTATTAATAATTTCAAATAAAATTATATAAAGCAAAATGCTAAGACAAAATGCGCATCACAACTTGCAATACAAGTTTATTAGCATGAGGCAATGGCCATTTTTAATTTCAGTAATCACATTAATAATGACTTCAAAATATATTTAAATCAAATGGCCTTCGGATATTAAATACTTAAGCAATTCATATAATCGAAACAGGTATTACAATTATGTTGCAATTTTATATTAGCATGTCCATGACTTCTTAAGTAACACAGAGTCCAAGTGAAATTACCATTATTTATAGACTTGCACTCTAATAGATATATAAACAAAATAGCAACATATGTCTATGTGATTGTGAAAAACTAACTCATGAGGTACAATTTATTAAACAAACTAACCCTTGTGTTTTAGTATATAACTTTATATTATATATTATATATATAATATATATATAATGAAAATTATATATATATATATATAGGATTATATATTATCCATGTCTTTACACATGTGTTTAAAAAGCATTAATATTTTAACATGTCGTTTTTTTTCCAGATTTAACTTAAATCTTGTATTTTTTTTTCCCAGATTTATAAATGTTGTGAAAATAAATAAATGTTTTTTTTTTTTTTTTTTTAATGTGTACATTCAGATATAATTTATAAATCATAAAACATTTAGCTAAATATTTAACTACATTTTTAAATCGCTATAAATCTTTTTTTTTAAATTTAGGTTAATGTGGCATTTCTGAAAATATCCCGCTGCTCTCAATTTTTTTTTTCCCCTCAACAAACATTTTATTTAGATACAGTAATTGTAATAGAATGTGCTTATAAAGTACCACTTTTTAAAGATAAACCTTCACTAGACTGCAAGTGCTAATATAGATTTTAACAGGTGTAAAAACAGCCTGTTTACTCATTTGCGCCATTTTGTGAAAATAAAATAGAAAATGTTAACATGCTTTCAGAGTGCTTAAATTTAGCTTGTGATTTATAACGCAACTGATTTTTCTCTGTCAGTCAATTAGCACCCCATTATCAAACAGGGACTCTGAGAACAGCCAGTCCTTCCACAAGGCCATAGTCTCTTCCAATTCCACTAACCATAATAAACCTCTATGTCAAGTGTATTGAGCAATGCAGAATACATTTTTTTGAAAATAATTTACAAAATGTGTTTCAATTATAAAGCATGCACATCTTGTTGACATGCACAAAACATATTTTACATTAAAAAACATTTTAATATAAAGGAAAATGCGTATGTAATCCTTAAAGGATGTATTTATAATCTTGGACTTTCCCTTTTTTCACCAAGTTCACCGCTCAGAAGGACTCTGTTTCTGAATGATTTGCCTGACACAGAAGTGATTGTGTCAGATTTGGACACAAACATTGAGCTTAGTGGTGAAAGTGATTTGTATAATTCTACCATTTCAAGTGACTATAATTCTGGTCAAGATCCAGATATTCTTGAAAATCAGTCGATTCTTATATACACAATAGTGAAGAGGGATTTGACGTTCCACCTTATTTTGAATTTTTAAATGGAGATGTTCCACTTTTCCAAGGCATTGCTGTTACAAAGGCTCAATCTGTTATGTTGATAAATACACTTATATTGCAACATGGCTTAACTAAGGAGGCTACAGCTGATCTTTTAAAATTAATTGAGCTCATATTCCCTGGTGTATTCCCACCTAGCATTATCCAATTATCTAAGCATTTTACAAATTATAAAAACATTTGTGATGTTCACTTTTATTGCAAAGTATGCCTTGCGTACTATGGAACAGATCCATCTTCTACCAGTTGTCCAGACTGTAATACAGACTTGCAACTTCATGATCATATGGAAACTTGTGATTTTTTATTCATGTCTCTACCTACAGAGAGTCAGCTTCAAGATTCTTTTATAATTCACTTATGCAACCAAACACATCATACATTGGCAAGACTATCCTTGTACTGGTGCAGTAAGTGATGTTTACAATGGATTATGTTTTGAAAATCTGGTACAAAATTTTAAATTTAACAAGAATGACTTTGATGATGTAAAAATCCTCACGTTATTCTGTTTGGCCAATTTAATTTCATATAAATGAAATCTCCACAGGATTTATGTAGGAAATGCCTTTTAGCAAGTAAAATGAGGCAATGAATGGTTTATGTGGAAAACCATTTTACACAGAATAATTTGGTGAGCAGAGTGTTTCCAGTGATCTGCACATGTGACTCTGTTGCATGACCTGTCTTGCAGAATGCTGTTCAGTTGAATGGTGAATATGGATGTAGCTGGTGTGAGCAAACTGGTGAAATGATTTCCAAGGGGCACGTTTTTTTTTTTGTTTTTGTGTCTATCCTGCTGAATTTCCTAATGCCCTTCAAACTCATGATTCTGTTGTTCAAAATGCATTGGACGCTTTGCATTTTGATCAACCAGTTAAGGGAATTCAATTTCTGTTGTCTTTAATGTTTATTCCTTGTTTGGATGTGGTTGACGGCTTGGTTCCAGATTACATGCATGCAGTGTTACTCGGTGTTAAGCAAATGACATCTTTGTAGTGTGACACATGTTATCATGTGAAACCATGGTATATTGGTATTTTACTATTGGTAGTAAGATAGCATGGTATATTGGTGGTAAGGTACACAAGGACTCTAAAAGTTAGGTGATACTGGAAGGCAAATGAGTGGTGAAATGTCTTACTTTTATTATTTTATGCCTTCTCTACGTGGTAAATTGGAATGGAAGTTTTCATTTCATTGGTCAGTGTTGGTTAATTTTATTAATGCCTTCCTTCAATTCAATTTTCAGAATTAGATGGCCCAGCAAAATCTCCAGTCTTTTAAAAAATTATTTCAGATGTTGAAGTGTCTGTAATTGGGGTCTACTTTTTCTTCGACTCTTACAAATCATCACCTGCTGCTGTTCTGTCATGGTGCCAAAGGAGTATCAATGCAAATATTTAAAACATTTTGCCTGTTGAGAGATGTGCAATATAAGAGTCACTTTTATTTTCGAAATGCCAACCAACAGTGGTTCCTAAGCACAATTTGACACATTTTACAAATTAAATGTCTTGGTCAACCTAACCCTGTTCCCATTTCTCATCAAATAGTGGCTGAATCCTTCTTTAACTGTATTCATCAGAAAAAAAAAACTTTAGAAGAGTATGACAGATTGAATCTATGTAATGTAGATTATTCATCAATGAGAAAGGCACATTATGCAGTATGTTTCCATGGAAGTCCACTTTCTAGATAGAACAGTTGTTGTCCTAAAGCTTTTACAAGTTGTAAAAAAATTCAGTGGAAGGTGGCAAAATGATTCAATTCTTATATGAAGTGGAAGATACTCACCTTTGGATTTACACTGAACAAAAAATATAAACGCAACATGTAAAGTGTTGGTCCCATGTTTCATGAGCTGAAATAAAAGATCCCAGAAATTTTCCATACGCACAAAAAGCTTATTTCTCTCAAATTTTGTGCACAAATTTGTTTACATCCCTGTTAGTGAGCATTTCTCCTTTGCCAAGATAATCCATCCACCTGACAGGTGTGGCATATCAAGAAGCTGATTAAACAGCATGATCATTACACAGGTGCACCTTGTGCTGGGGACAATAAAAGGCCACTCTAAAATGTGCAGTTTTGTCACACAACACAATGCCACAGATGTCTCAAGTTTTGAGGGAGCGTGCAACTTGACCGAGAATTTGGCAGTATGTCCAAACCGGCCTCACAACCGCAGACCACGTGTAACCACGCCAGCCCAGAACCTCCACATCCGGCTTCTTCACCTGCGGGATCATCTGAGACCAGCCACTCGGACAGCTGATGAACTGTGGGTTTGCACAACCAAAAAATTTCTGCACAAACTGTCAGAAACTGTCTCAGGGAAGCTCATCTGCATGCTCGTCGTCCTCACCAGGGTCTTGACCTAACTGCAGTTCAGCGTCGTAACCGACTTCAGTGGGCAAATGCTCACCTTCGATGGCCACTGGCACGCTGGAGAAGCGTGCTCTTCACGGATGAATCCCGGTCTCAACTGTACAAATGGCAGATGGCAGACAGCGTGTATGGCGTCGTGTGGGCGAGCGGTTTGCTGATGTCAACGTTGTGAACAGAGTGCCCCATGGTGGCGGTGGGGTTATGGTATGGGCAGGCATAAGCTATGGAGAACGAACACAATTGCATTTTATCGATGGCAATTTGAATGCACAGAGATACCGTGATGAGATCCTGAGGCCCATTGTCGTGCCATTCATCCGCCGCCATCACCTCAAGTTTCAGCATGATAATGCACGGCCCCATGTCACAAGGATCTGTACACAATTCCTGGAAGCTGAAAATGTCCCAGTTCTTCCATTTATAATAAAGTAATACAACAATGACTACAAAAGATTTAGAAGAGAGTAGTTTTTCGAGATTTACGATTATACTGTAAATACAGTATAATCGTAAATCTCGAAAAACTACTCGCTTCTAAATCTTTTGTAGTCATTGTTGTATTACTTTAGTATAAATACATGTTAATTTGGATTCATATGTTGTTTTTTTCTGACTTTATGTGAACGAAAAGACACACATTTGCCCGTTTTCCCATTGGAAATAGTGATATTTTGAAATATCACTGTCCTGGTCACAAAAGCAAAGTTTGTGGGGAATAATAGCCATTTTCTATACTTTTGAGGCATAAGCAATTAGGAAATAACACTTACTACCCAGGAACAAAAATTGTGTTACATAGTGTAATTAAGCTTGCACTATTCTGTACTTACGAGCAAAACAAACCAACAAAATCACCTCAGTTTTCACCTGCTTGAATAAGACAGGATAACAAGGAGTTTTAGGTGAAACTACTAGTGCTATTTTAATTAAATCTAAGAGGCAAAGTTTCCTCTGGAATGCAATTTTATATGTCAGGAAAAGTCTTAATGTAAGGAACAGAGTGGATTTCCTTAAACATACTGTATTTACATATCCTAAATGCATTTTTCACATGTTTAAATGCATTTCAAATACCTTTCTCATGTGAGGTTGTAGCATTGCTTGGAGAATTGTTACGTTTGTATTTGAAATGCATGTTGAAGAAAAACACATTAAAACACATTAAATCATATTAAAATAACATTTATTGGATTTAAGTTGCAGTTAAAACATGTACATTTCCAGTAGGGTGTAGTTAATGCAATACCCCCCTAAGACTACCTGAAATCAGTTCTCCCATGCATAAATAATATTTGTTTAATACAAAAGAATAGTTGATTTCACAGTCTACAGTTTACCAGTAGTGTCAGGATGCAGCAGCCTAAAGGTTACCTGTCCTTTACTTTTTGGTTTCCTATCCAACATACTCATGAGGATAAAAAGGTGAATGAAAAAGGAAGGGACCAATATAGAGTGCTGCACCCTGACACATACTGGTAAACTAGTTGTGATTATATAACCTTTCTTCCAGATTCTTAATCACATTATGTAGCAAAGGCAGATAATTTGTGGTTGGTTATTTCTGTGGTTGCAGTATTTATAGGCTAAAGTGAGTTTTCCATTCTCAGCTAGGCTGGTGTTTGCTTGACCTGGAGGGATTCCTTAAACCCAGTGCCTTCTGCCTAAACATTCAGCTTTCTAACTACTAAGCTACTTATGCAATGCTATTTTACCATACTCGTTCAGGGAACCTGGAGCCAGAAGACATCAGACATTCTATGGATGAGACAAAGGTTTGGAAAGGACTGGCCATTGGTGGATAACAAAAGTCAACTAATGATTACACAGGGAGATTTCTGTTAAGAAATGGCAGTGCAATCATTGATAGCCACGGAGCTGTTTAGTACAAGTGGTCAGGAGGTGGAGCCAGCTGACAGGCACTGAACTCTACAGCCATTGAAGGCAATGACAAGCGCCAGTCAGAAGTGACAGGATTAAGAGGTTTGGGAATAAAGGAGGTTGTGGGTTCAAATCCCTTCTGCTATTAATGAGAGTTTTTGTGTGCACATAAGAGATTTTTGAGAATAATTTTCTCACTGAGATCCACCTGAAGGAAGAATGCTTTGAATGAAAAAAGGGGGCTATGACAAAATAATGCACACAATCTGTTCAGGTTTGCCCTGTATGTGCAGGGTCAATGCAGGGAAATTAGAGGGGAACCATTGTCAGCACAGGTGATATTTCTTTAAAAAAAAAAAAGTGCACAATACATCTGCTTGGAAGGCCAGAAAATGCAACATCAAGAGGCCGAACCAGTTTATATTATAGGATAAAAAGATAACAAAGGAAAGAAGATTTATGACATGCAATTTATCACTAGCTTTCTTTTATTACTCCCATTCTATAAACAAGGTGCCAAAACTACTTGGCACTCAAATCTGTTTAGCCAGAGGCTGCTGTTAATAATATCAGGTTTTCGTTTATGTGCCTGTTCTGAGCAAGCCTGAAATGTTTTAATGTTTTGTGTAATATGTTTTAGGTCTGTATCATAAGGGTGTTTCACTGACCTCTCTTGACTTAAACTCTTTACATAAAAAAAATGCTGGAAAATGTCCACCACCACTACCTTTTAAATTTTTTTAATGGCCTTGTGTTTAATAGGCTATAGAGATTGTTATCAAGAGTCACTGTTGTTACTCTTGCCAAGTTAGAATAATGGGCGTAGGAAGAGCTGTGTCTCAGTTTACAGGACCAATATACAGTCACAGACAAAAGTATTTGGGGAGTTAAAAAAAAAAAAAATAGAAAAACCACAAAGAAAGTGATTTCTATAATTTCTAAAAAAAATACAAATTACAAATAACTAATTTTGGTATTATTGAATTGTTTGCTTGTGAATTTCTTGACCATCTTCTCTCAATTGTTGTGTCAAATCTTTTGCAGTAATCTGAGGATTTTGCCAGGCTGCTTGAACGATTCCTCTTCTAGATTTTGCAGAAGTCTTTCTTGGTCTTCTAGACCTGGAGCTAGTTGCAGTAGTTCCTGTTCTCCTGTGTTTGTCAATAATAGCCCACACAGTGCTTTTCGGTAAACCAAGTCTTTCTGCTATTTTTCTGGTAGTTTCTCCTTTTTCGTTTAGTTCTATCACTGCCATTTTGAGATTGTTGTAGAACTCTTTAGTTTTAACCATTTTTGTTGCTTTTTTTTTAATCACAAATTTCCAAATTATTTTTCAGCACTTGATGATCATGTATTTATTTATTCTATAATTATCATCAGGTGTTGGTTTTCAATCATGATAATTGTCAATAATTAGCAAAAAACAAATGGGTTTCATACAAACTAACGGGTTTATAAAAACAGTTATGCATAAAAAGTTTTCTATTTAACGAATAAATTTAATCATCTATAACCATAAACACACACACACCACAACGCACACACACACACACACCACACACACACACCAACACTGGGATCTCAGCGGCCCGGCTGTTAATAAAGACACACAGTTAAACAAACTTTTGCATTAAGCCTTTGAATAACTCGCAGTTGCCCAGTGGATAGCCAACTGTTTAACACAGAAAACAATACCTGAACAGCGAGCACGCAAGTACACCATCAATAATTGGGTGAAACGGGATCTAGAAGTTTGAATAATCTTGACTACAAAAAACAGGGCTCTACAGTGCGACTAATTTGGTCACATATGAGACAAAAAAAAATGTGCTTGTGCGAACGTAAACTTTAATTTAGGTGCACGTGTGGTTTATTGCCACTAGAATATTCCTAAAGCGTCTGACTACAAAATTAAAAAAGAACCTTTTTTTTTTTTTTTTTTTTTTTTAGCTGACAGTATAAAACATTAAAAAAAATTCTCTAAATTCTCATAGCTCAATCGCAATGTACTCTAGGAATGTAGTTTATTGGTGTCCACTGCCCAATGTTAATCACAGTCAACACAGGGGTGGTAGCGGTGAGCTGAG
>NW_024473391.1:0-4371 GCF_017654505.1 Polyodon spathula | reverse complement strand
CCTAAAACATACAATTGGATATTTCATAGTGAGAGAAAAACGGGGTAAAATTATTTGGCGACTACTAAATATATATATATATATAAATCTCATACCCCTGCAATTTCACTGATTTATCAGTTCGATGGCTACTCATTTCCAGTTTACAGTTTGAAAACTTGTCAAACCAAGATGAGGAAAATAAAAAATTATTTTCATGTGATTGGAGAAGTTTCAAAAGAAAACCGTGATGAACAAAATTCAGATATGTTGGCGTCTTTACAAAAAATAAGCAATGAAGGTATGCATGTATGTATATATGTATTATTATTATTATTATTATTATCGTTATTATTATTGCAGGGATGTTTCCGAGGTGCTAAAAGGATGTTACAACTACCAGATATGATTTGGGACTATTGTATACGTATATATAGTAAAGTTTATCTCATAGTATCAATGAACTTTAAACTTAATACCCGTCCGGTGATACAAGAAAATTTTTTTAAATAAAAAAAGTAAAATATAAAACAATCGAATTTTATTTCATTTAAATAAGATTATTATATTATTTTTATTATTACTTATTCATAAGAAGATAAGAACCTAAGAAAGTTTACAAACGAGAGTAGGCCATTCAGCCCATCTTGCTCGTGAGTACCGCTAGTTGTACATTTAAGTACGGGTCATTCACACTCAGTCGCTTTCGATAGCATACGTTGATTCCAGACCCTCACAATTCTCTGTGTAAAAAAGTGCCTCCTATTTTCTGTTCTGAATGCCCCTTTGTCTAATCTCCATTTGTGACCCCTGGTCCTTGTTTCTTTTTTCAGGCTGAAAAAGTCCCTTGGGTCGACACTGTCAATACCTTTTAGAATTTTGAATGCTTGAATTAGGTCGCCACGTAGTCTTCTTTGTTCAAGACTGAACAGATTCAATTCTTTTAGCCTGTCTGCATATGACATGCCTTTTAAGCCCGGAATAATTCTGGTCGCTCTTCTTTGCACTCTTTCTAGAGCAGCAATATCTTTTTTATAGCGAGGTGACCAGAACTGAACACAATATTCAAGATGAGGTCTTACAAGTGCATTGTACAGTTTTAACATTACTTCCCTTGATTTAAATTCAACACTTTTCACAATGTATCCGAGCATCTTGTTAGCCTTTTTTATAGCTTCCCCACATTGTCTAGATGAAGACATTTCTGAGTCAACAAAAACTCCTAGGTCTTTTTCATAGATTCCTTCTCCAATTTCAATATCTCCCATATGATATTTATAATGTACATTTTTATTTCCTGCGTGCAGTACCTTACACTTTTCTCTATTAAATGTCATTTGCCATGTGTCTGCCCAGTTCTGAATCTTGTCTAGATCATTTTGAATGACCTTTGCTGCTGCAACAGTGTTTGCCACTCCTCCTACTTTTGTGTCGTCTGCAAATTTAACAAGTTTGCTTACTATACCAGAATCTAAATCATTAATGTAGATTAGGAATAGCAGAGGACCTAATACTGATCCCTGTGGTACACCGCTGGTTACCACACTCCATTCTGAGGTTTTTCCTCTAATCAGTACTTTCTGTTTTCTACATGTTAACCACTCCCTAATCCATGTACATGTGTTTCCTTGAATCCCAACTGCGTTCAGTTTGAGAATTAATCTTTTGTGCGGGACTTTGTCAAAAGCTTTCTGGAAATCTAAATAAACCATGTCATATGCTTTGCAATTATCCATTATCGATGTTGCATCCTCAAAAAAATCAAGCAAGTTAGTTAGACACGATCTCCCTTTCCTAAAACCATGTTGACTGTCTCCCAGGACCCTGTTACCATATAGGTAATTTTCCATTTTGGATCTTATTATAGTTTCCATAAGTTTGCATATAATAGAAGTCAGGCTTACTGGTCTGTAGTTACCTGGTTCAGTTTTGTTTCCCTTTTTGTGGATCGGTATTACGTTTGCAATTTTCCAGTCTGTCGGTACCACCCCTGTGTCAAGAGACTGCTGCATGATCTTGGTTAGCGGTTTGTAAATTACTTCTTTCATTTCTTTGAGTACTACTGGGAGGATCTCATCCGGCCCAGGGGATTTGTTTATTTTAAGAGCTCCTAGTCCCTTTAACACTTCTGCCTCAGTTATGCTAAAGTTATTTAAAACTGGATAGGAACTGGATGACATGTGGGGCATGTTGTCAGTATCTTCCTTTGTAAAAACTTGTGAAAAGTAATCATTTAACATATTTGCTATTTTTTTTTCTTCCTCTACGATTTTGCCATTTGTATCTCTTAAACATTTAATCTCCTCTTTGAATGTTCTCTTGCTGTTGTAATATTGGAAAAACATTTTGGAATTGGTTTTAGCTCCCTTAGCAATGTTCATTTCTATTTCTCTCTTGGCCTTTCTAACTTCCTTTTTGACTTGCATTTGCAGTTCTGTGTACTCTTTCTGTGTACTTTCTTTTTGGTCCTTTTTTAATGCTCTGTAAAGTGCCTTTTTTCGCTGAATATTTTTTTTAATTGATCTATTAAACCATTTTGGCAATTTAGTTTTACATTTAGATTTGTCTACTTTAGGGATATAATTGTTTTGCGCCTCTAGTACTACATTTTTGAAGAACAACCATCCTTCTTCTGTGGGTGTTTTCTCTATTTTACTCCAATCTACTTCTGTTAGTCTCTGTTTCATACCTTCATAGTTTGCTTTTCTAAAATTGTAAACCTTAGCTTTAGTCTTTACTTTTGAGGATTTAAAAAACACTTCAAATGAGACCATGTTGTGGTCTGAGTTTGCCAGTGGTTCTCTGACCTCTGTTTTAGTTATTCTATCTTCGTTATTTGAAAAGACTAAATCAAGGCATGCCTCCCCTCTAGTGGGTGCCTTGACAAATTGTGTTAGGAAGCAGTCATTTGTCATTTCCACCATTTCTATTTCATCCTTCGCGCTACCCACCGGGTTTTCCCATTTTATTTGGGGGAAGTTGAAATCCCCCATTAGTATGGCTTCTCCTTTGCTACACACATTTCTAATGTCATTGTATAACAGATTATTGTGCTCACCGTCTGAATCTGGCGGTCTATAGCATGCTCCTATTATTATGCCTTTTGAATTTTTGTCTGTTATTCTGACCCATATTGATTCGGTTTTATTTTCTTTGTCCAGGTTTAACACCTGGGCTTCAAGACTGTTTCTTATGTATAGCGCTACCCCTCCTCCTCTTCTGTCCTGCCTGTCTTTCCTATACAGTGTATACCCACAAATATTATATTCGTCCCCATCACTCTCAGACAACCAAGTTTCTGTAACACCTATCACATCATAGTTACCTGTTAGTGCAGTAGCTTCAAGTTCTAGAATTTTGTTTCTGATACTTCTAGCATTTAGATAAATACATTTAATGGTTGTCTTACCCGAGTTGTTGTTCTTGTTTTGATGCGGTCTCCCTTCTGTTTTTTTGTTGATTTCTCCCCCCTTCCTTTCTAGTTTAAATGCTTCCGAACCTGCTCGAGGATCTTTTCTCCAAGTAGACTAGTTCCCTTGTTATTTAAATGCAGTCCATCCCGTCTATACAGATAGTCCTCGTTGTAGAAAGTGGTCCAATGATCAAGATAGGTGAAGCCTTCCCGTGTGCACCACGTCTTCAGCCATGCGTTTTGATTAATTATTTCCAGCTGTCCATATGGTCCTTTGCAAGGTGCGGGTAGTATACCAGAAAATACCACAGTTTTGGTTTTCTCTTTTAATTTCCTTCCTAGCTCTCTGAATTTATTTTGCAGGGATTTTGGTCTGTCTCTTAAAATGTTGTTTGTGCCGATGTGGACGACTACTACCGGGTCGTCTCCTGTTCGTTCTAGGAGCCTGTCCACGTTCTCAGTGATGTGCTTGACCGAGGCTCCCGGAAGGCAGCACACTGTTGTAGTAAGGGGGTCCAAACTGCGAATTGAACTTGCTGTGTTTCTCAATATGGAGTCCCCAACAATCATGACCTCCCTTCTTTTTGCTGTCTGGTCACCACTGTCAATAGGGTCCTGGATGTTGTTCCTTTCATTCTCTTGTTGTTGGTTCTGCTCATCAAAATTCTGAAGTGACTCAAATCTGTTGGTTGTTTTGATTTCTGGTGGTTGTGTTTGACGAAGTTTCTTTTTTTCCCTGCTTCTGCCTACCTGAACCCAGCTGTTCTGACCTTCTATCTCCCTGGTGGCTTTCAGTCTGTTAGGGGTGATGCAGACTTCCATGAATTGTGGGTGTGCCAGTTCCTCAAGATCCAGTTGCTGTCTCACTTCTTCCAGCTCCAATTCTAGCATACTTACTAGTTTATGAAAATCCTGGATCGCACGGCACTTTACACACACTTGGTTTAGCTCCGCTGGGTTTTCTCGGATTTCCCACATCA
>NW_024473390.1:0-11436 GCF_017654505.1 Polyodon spathula | reverse complement strand
AGCTGCTTGGCTGTGATGATGGCATGGTAATCGACTCAACGAGTTTATCAGTCTCTCCACCCCCCCCTTGTCATTTTCCATTACTGATGCACTGGCCTCTCAAGCTCCCACCTTCACCTCTTTACTCTTTAAACATTCTGGTCACTTTTTACTGGAGTTTAGCTCCTGTGTCATTGCACATTTCACAGGTGACCAAACAGGTCACCCAACACATTAGCATTTATCTACATGGTGGTACCAGCCTAGTGAAACCGGGTATTCTAAATCCCAGCAGGGCAGGTTTTGATCCCAGAGGAGTGTGCAAGCCCGTGCCCTTCTAGAACACAGTGCAATTTACAAACAGCTACATTCAGGACACATCTGCTTTCCCAAAATAACAAATCAAGCTTCAGGTACAGAGTGAAATGTGCAAACATGTTCCTACCATCTGTAAATCACCTATAACTCTTCTTTGTTTTTGTCACTTCCCGCTGACAAGTAATAAGTGAACCTGTACAGAAATACTTCAATAATGCAAGTCTCTTTCATCACGCTGCACAAGAGATCAGTTTCAGCAGGAAAAACAGCTGTATTTAACAAAATAATTACGACGGCCAGAGCAAAGTACAACTTAAAATAAAAACTCAGACACAGTAGGGCCTGCTTTCTGCAAGTGCCGCTTTTGAAAGGGAATAAGCAGCTGGTTTTATACAACACACAAGATAAGAAGGGGCTTCATGTATGGAAGCTTAGTCTCAAAACTGGAAACGACAGACAGATGGACAGGGGTATACAGTATTACAAATGACACAAGCAGTCAATTATTATTCAAGCACTTGAATAATGCCTTCCAACTGCAACATCGCTTAACATTTTTTACATACAAAGTGCAAGGCTACTCACAACAAACAGTAACATCTTTTGTGCATGCATTGACTGCTAAGTGGTGAAATCTTTCAAAAAGGTGAAGATTATACAGTGTAATTCCCTCAATTAGGACCACAACACTACTGAATGAGATTTTAAGAGACAGCTGGTCCCAACTCAGGCAGATCTTCAATTAACAAGCTGGTAACGAGGAGGCAGTTTACTCTGGAATGCTTGGTCTAGTCAAAATGTGCCACAAGAGTACCAGGAAAGTGAATTCCCTAGGTTTCAAATCCTTTTTTGCCAGTAATGTCAATGCAATGTTATTGTATTATCTGACATTAATTAAAATGCAAATGCACAATGCATTGTGGTCCAGTGGTTATAGAAACAGGCTTGTAACCAGGAGGTCCCCTGTTCAAATCCCAGCTCAGCCACCGACTCAATGTGTGACCCCGAGCAAGTCACTTAACCTCCTTGTGCTCTGTCTTTTGGGTGAGATGTTCTTGTAAGTGACTCTGCAGCTGATGCATGGTTCACGCACCCTAGTCTCGTATCTTGTAAAGCACTTTGTGATGGTGGTCCACTATGAAAGGCGCTATATAAAAATAAAAATACTAGCTATTAATTGACGCTGTGGCCAAAAGGGCCACCACAGACACAGGAAACCAGAATGAACATTTTGGACAACCAGGTGTCAATTTTTCCCCCCCAACATTCCAGCATTTACAAAGAAAACCATTAATGTGGGGTTGTCTGAACAGGTAGTAAAATTACCTGGGAAATTTGTTCCAACCTAATTTAGATGCAGCAGTCTGTCTCACCAAACGTTCGTCATACAGATATGGGTTTTACGAGTCATCGGTGTTATTTCTTTTGTTAAGAACTTTAAAAAAAAAAAAAAAAAAAAAAAAATGAACACTGTGACCTTTAGGTTGTGCTGTTTGGGTTTCAGAGTCCTTACCTGAAAACCTGGCACAGCAGGCCACTCCTGCCTTTGGTTTCAGTTCTGCATGTTGGCTCTGGCTGCTGCAGTATTCAGCCAGTTCGACCATAAGGGGTTGTAACTTCTGCATATCCACTGTACAATTGGAAATGCAATGCGTAAAGCAAAGGTAGCAAGTACAGCACCAGTTCAAAACATTTTTAGCAAGTACTGATCGTGGTCAAAGGTTTTGAGTAAAGTAATGAGGTCTTCCGTGGTGTCAAAAGTCCCACGACATCCTTATTCGGTACCACTATTCCTGTTTGTACTCATATACACATGGACGCCACCCCCCCCCCCCCACCCCCCACTCCCCCACTCTTGATTTCGTTTTTACTTAACACACCTAAAATGTGTTGTAACCCGAAAGCAGTTTAAACCGATTACAAAATGTTTTAGGGCTTCTGCACCTTGACTGTCAATGTTCATTGCGAAGAACAAGCTGGGGTTCATCACTTCTGCAATGTGCAGTTGAAAAGTTTCGTTACGAGGTAGTTCAGCCGTCTTCCACCGATGAGGAAACGAACCGCCTGGGCCAAAAAAATGTAACGTGTATCAATGCGTAAACAGAAAGTACAACAGCAATCAAACTGCTTTACAAGCTTCTCTTGAAACCTGGGCTTCTGTATCAAATTACTCTTGTAAGCCATTGTTATCACTTAATAGAATAAGGAGTACCTACAATCTTCAAAAGTTATAAAACGTGATTCAACACCATCCAGTAGGAAGTTTCTGGAAGTGCAGGTCACTGAAAATCCTTAAGACTTTACACACCTGTGTGAGGAGTAGCTGGTGGTGCAGCCACTGGTGTTACAGCAATGTTGGCATTCTCTGCAACAGCCAGCTTTTCAGAGACCAGTATGCTGGCAATGCTCTGCTCCTTCCACCTCATCTCAATGCCAAATCCGCTATTGTTCTTGGACACCACTTGAACTTTAGGCTGAGTCCCCCTTGTGAGGGCTTGGAACCTCGCAATCGCATCCTTGGTCCAGTCTTTTTGTACAGGTTTAATACCTGAAATTATGACATCTTGCAAGTTAAACATTGTGAACTAATATATATATATATATAACGTTCTAAGTTAATACACTTTTTTTTAGATAAATAAAAATGTCTACACACAGTCAGACACTGGTTTGGTAAAAAAAAAAAAAAAAAAAACAAAAAAAAAAAAAAAGTACAGCTTATTAGAATTACAACAAAATGCAATTCAATCTGAAAGGTCTAAAGACAGTGCACACGGGTCCACATGTTAAATAAAGACCATGGAAACTGTTAATGAGGTAGATACCACTGTTACTTATTTCTTTACAAAAACTTTGTCCCAAATTGTACTTCTGTAACAGTCAAGAATAGCTCATTTTCTATATCCCTGCTGCATTTTGTATAAGAAACCGTAGTACCTGCTAGCCAGCACTTGACTGCTTGAAACGGATGCTTCAAATATTTCGCAACAATGGGACGAAGCTGGTCAGCTGCTAACTCACATATGTTTCCATAATCCACAAAGTAAACCTTTGCCTTCCCATTAGAGGCAACTTCCTTTACCATTGCACGGTACCAGTTACCATCACCTGCAGTAATTCAAGACACTATTGTTAGACAAGTCTTTTAATTTAAAGGATCACATATTTATTTTTCTGTAATTGACGACCGGTTTATTGTATACGCTATAGTCTTTATGGTCTGGTGTATGTAGATATTTACCTGGGAAAACGGCACAGCAAGGTTCTCCGACAGCAGGTGTGAATAGCTTGCTCTCTGCACGGCAGTACCGTGATAACTCCACAGTCAACTCATTCAGCGCCTGCAGATCTATAAAGATACCAGCAATACACTTTATATCATTCTCAAAACATTTGAAATGTCAGCAAAGGGATGTATAAACTTTCAAAAAATGTTGGCATTAAATGCATAGTCTGTGTTGCAATGTAAACACCACCTCTAGCAATGCAGCGCTGGCAGTAGAACTCCCCTGGGCTGTGCAATACACTGACTGCCACATCCACAGCTTGGTTATCAGGTAATCCAGCACTAGTCCAATCCAGTTTCTCTGGTAACGGCACAGTGGCTAACAAAACAAAAAGAAGAAAACATTTTAAAAAGCAAAATGTAAAAAATATATATTATTACACTGCAAGAACAAAGACCCTTACAAACTGGAGCATATTACTATTGACAGACATACTAATGCACTGTATATCACTGACACAGCTTCTTTAGAAATGGAGAGATTATTTTTAATTGAAACAAAAATTGCCACTTATTTGTTCCATTTCATCTCGCACTTACAAGCAGGGTCTTTAGATTTCACAACTGAATCAGCTTTGTGTTTTTTACTCTCCTCCTCCTCCTCGTCGGCAGCAGAAGCGTATCCTGTTGCTATGAGCAGTTCAGCAATACCAGCTTGTGGATCACTGTGCTCATCACACAGCTCAACCAGCGCTTTTCTTTCTTTCCGGCCCACCACTTTGGCTTGAAGAAATTTACTGCTCACAAGTTTCTTCAGAAGCGTATCCTTTTGCATGTAGCAGTTCAGCAATACCAGCTTTGTGGATCACTGTGCCATCACACAGCTCAACCACGCTTTTCTTTTCTTCCGGGCCCCCACTTTGGCTTGAAGAAATTACTGCTCACAAGTTCTTCATTATCAGAACAGCTTCTGGTTCCAACGCGACCAACTCGGCTTTTCCCTTGAGAAAAAAAATCCATTACTGGTATATGCGCAGAAAATAGAAAAATATTAAATTGGATTTCATTCTTATAGTAATTATGATGGAAGTCCAAATAGTTCCTCCTCTTAACACCCAAGCCAGTTTCATTCAGGTAGGTAGAAGAGATAACCATGTAACGTACCTAAAACCCCTGGGTAAACAGACAGACTTTCTTACACAAGCCGAAAGCTGTAACAATGCAGGGTATTTTAACATTCAAACACCAAGGCAATGTGCTTTATACAGACACTTAACCAAACTAACAAACCTGCCAGCGCACAAGGGATTGCCTGCATAGGTAACTGCAAAAACTTTTCAGAGACTGGACGAATCCGATCCACACTCAGCTCTTCACAATTTCCAAAATCAATGTATCCCACGCAAACCCTGTCCTTCGAGGTGTAGCTTAAAACAGTGGCCCTGTACCACTGGTTGTCCTCTAAGAAAGAAAGATTTGAAATAAATCTGAATTAAGCCTCAAACACATAATACACTGCAAAGTGCAGATGCTATCACTATACTGGCTTTAAGATAAATATGCAATGCTATTATTATTAATATAAAAAGGTGTCACTGAAGTGCCACTCCTCATGGGCCTCCAGTCAAGATCAGCAACTCAGGACCACCAAGATCCAAACCATCGAGCTCCTGGTCATGTGACTCCCCCTGTAACTGTACAGATGTGCATTTAAATAAATAGTGACCCCAAGGAGCAAATTACTAATTCGAAAAAAAAAAAAAAAAAAAAAAAAAAAACTTATACAAACCACTTCTATGCTGGCCCTTATGTTACCTGTAAACTGTGAACAGCAAGTGGTTCCTCGAGCAGGCCTGAAATCCACAGAAGCAGATGTTTGCAGACAATGTTCTCTTAGGCCTGCCTGCAGTTCCTGGATTAAACCTGTTAATTAAAAGTATTTTTAAACTATTTTATAATCTTAAAACACGATATATCTTTTAACCAAGCTTTATCTTAGAGCTATTAACAGACTTGCAGAAACTGAACCCCTCCAAAAGCAAAGAAATTTAAAAAAGAGAGTTTCTTGAACAGGCATACACTTCTTAACTATTGGGTAAGATCAGCAATAGATCCTGATACCAACGTGCATTCTGTAGCTGCTGAAGGATGAAATCATCCGGCGAAGTCACGTGTGTAACAACAGAAACAAACGTTTCATCAATGCAAAGGGTAATTGGCTCAGGAACCGGACTTTGGTTGTTCTCATTCCTTTCACGGACGTTGCTTTTATAGTTTTCTAAAGCCGTGTTCAAAATGGTATCTACAGTAAAACAAATGTAATCAAGTCTTAATGTCCAGCATTATTAAAAAAAGATACATTCTTAAATAAGCAGGAGCTTAGGAGCTGAAACTTACTGATATCACACTCAGCCTGGCTCTTCTTTGCATCTTCCTCCTTCGCTGCATATCCTTGTTCTATCAGATACCTGTCTAACTGTTTTCCTGTAACAAAGTTTAAAGACCTTGTTGTAGACATAGTACAAGAATCTTTGTTTCAAAGTCTTCACAAAAACATTTTGCTGTTGTTTACATGGTACAGACTTGCCCAATGGCTTTGCCCTATGCCTAGTTTGATCACAACTACAACATTTTACATACTTTAAGGAATCATATGGTCCATTTTAATTTGTTCCATCGGATAGTATGGTCCATGTAGATGGGCTATACAGAACTGTCCTTATTATACCAGTAAAACTATACAGAACTGACCTTATTATACCAGTAAAACTATATAGAACTGACCTTATTATACCAGTAAAAAACTATATAGAACTGGCCTTATTATACCAGTAAAACTAACACAGCTATCCTTATTATACCAGGTAAAACTAAATCAGCTATCCTTATGAGACCGGTAAACAACACAGATAGCCTTCTTAATCCAGGGAAACTGACAGAACTGTCCCCTTTATTATACCATAAAACTTACAGACTGACCTTATGATCACCCAGTAAACTAGTTTAGACACTTGGCCTTATATACCAGTAAAGGACTATACAGAACGTCCCTTTTATACCATAAAACTACTTACAGACGACCTATTAGACCATAACCACATATAGAATGACCTTATTATACCATACAAACTATATAGAACTGGCCTTATTATCCCATAACAATAACACAGCTATCCTTTATTATACCAGATAGACTAAATCGCTAATCCTTATATCCAGGTAAAACAACACAGTAGCCGTTATTATACCAGTAACCGTACAGAACTTTCTTATTATACCAGTAAAACTATAGCAGAACTGACCTTATTATCGCTAAAACTTATAGACTGACCTTACTCACCTTAAAAAACTATATGAACGGCCCTTATTATACCAGGTAAAACTAACACAGCTATCCTTATTATACCAGGTAAAACTAAATCAGCTATCCTTATTATACCAGGTAAAACTAACACAGATAGCCTTATTATACCAGTAAAACTATACAGAACTGACCTTATTATACCAGTAAAACTATACAGAACTGACCTTATTATACCAGTAAAACTATATAGAGCTGACCTTATTATACCAGTAAAACTATACAGAACTGTCCTTATTATACCAGTAAAACTAACAGAGCTGACCTTATTATACCAGGTAAAACTGTACAGAACTGTCATTATTATACCAGTAAAACTATACAGAACTGACCTTATTATACCAGTAAAACTATACAGAACTGTCCTTATTATACCAGTAAAACTATACAGAGCTGACCTTATTATACCAGTAAAACTATACAGAACTGTCCTTATTATACCAGTAAAACTATACAGAACTGATAGCCTTATTATACCAGTAAAACTAATACAGAACTGTCCTTATTATACCAGTAAAACTATACAGAACTGACCTTATTATACCAGTAAAACTATACAGAACTGACCTTATTATACCAGTAAAAAACTATATAGAACTGGCCTTATTATACCAGTAAAACTAACACAGCTATCCTTATTATACCAGATAAAACTAAATCAGCTATCCTTATTATACCAGGTAAAACTAACACAGCTATCCTTATTATACCAGATAAAACTAAATCAGCTATCCTTATTGTACCAGTAAAACTATAGAGAGCTGTCCTTATTGTACCAGTAAAACTATACAGAATTGACAGTATTATACCAGTAAAACTAACACAGCTATCCTTAGTATACCAGTAAAACTAACACATATATCCTTATTATAGCAGTAAAACTATACAAAATCAACCTTATTATACCAGTAAAGCTAACACAGCTATCATTATTATACCAGGTAAAACTAACACAGCTATCCTTATTATACCAGGTAAAACTAACACAGCTGCCCTTATTACACCAGTAAAACTATTCAGAACTGCTCTCATCAGGAGATCTAGCAGGTAAAGTCATCCAGTGCGGATGAGTTCTTAGTGATCCTTGAAGTTACAGCCCGCTCCGCATTGTGCCCAGCTGAACGTGTATTCAGAGTAACCCTACAGGAATCCCATGTGCAACTCCATTTATTTCTGTTTCTTCTCCTAGAACCTGTCAGTCAGAGTGCAGGAGTCTTTGGCGAAGGCAAATGCTGTTGCCATGGAGACGTTCTCATCGATGAAGACAGTGCGCAGCTTTGCTAACGAGGAGGGCGAGGCAGAGCGATACCGAGACAAACTGGAGGAGACGTACCGGCTCAACAAGATAGAGGCTGCTGCCTACGCTGCCTCCTCCTGGACAAACAGTGTACGTGACAGAGAGAGTGTGAACCTGTCTGCAACACAGAACCCCATCTCTAACACAGAGACCCAGCCCCATCTCTAACACAGAGACCCAGCCCCATCTCTAACACAGAGACCCAGCCCCATCTCTAACACAGAGACCCAGCCCCATCTCTAACACAGACCCCCAGCCCCATCTCTAACACAGAGACCCAGCCCCATCTCTAACACAGAGACCCAGCCCCATCTCTAACACAGAGACCCAGCCCCATCTCTAACACAGAGACCCAGCCCCATCTCTAACACAGAGACCCAGCCCCATCTCTAACACAGAGACCCAGCCCCATCTCTAACACAGACCCCCAGCCCCATCTCTAACACATAGACCCAGCCCCATCTCTAACACAGAGACCCAGCCCCATCTCTAACACAGACCCCCAGCCCCATCTCTAACACATAGACCCAGCCCCATCTCTAACACAAAGACCCAGCCCCATCTCTAACATAGAGACCCAGCCCCATCTGTAACACTGTAACCCAGCCCATTGTAGTTTCTGTATTCAGTGTTGTGTCCTTGTTTTAGATCTCCAGCCTGGCTCTGGTCTCTATGCTGTATCAGTCTGTATAGTGTCTGTATTCAGCGCTGTGTCCTTGTTTCAGCTCTCCAGCCTGGTTCTAAAGGTCTCTATGCTGTATGAGTCTGTATAGTGCCTGTATTCAGTGCTGTGTCCTTGTTTCAGCTCTCCAGCCTGGCTCTGAAGGTCTCTATCCTGTATTACGGAGGGATGCTGGTGACCTCAGGGGATGTGAGCAGTGGAGATCTGGTGTCCTTCGTCCTGTATGAGCTGCAGTTCTCCTCCGCTATGGAGGTGAGACATGAATTCAGACAGACCAGCGCTTCCTGTGCAGAGCAGAGGGGTGTTATTCCAACAAGCTCTCTGCTCATTATGTAGCAAATCCTAATGGGACAGAATCCCCAAACTCTTCTTTCCAAATGTATTCACACAATCTTCTTCTGGAAGGAAAAAACACACCAGTTACATTTCTAAAACAAACCAGAAATAACGATTTATGTTCTTTGGTTTCTGGTTCACTGGGTGCATTGTTTTGGGGGTGGGGTTTATGGCTACATTCTGATTCTCTGGTTTTGATGGCTGTGTTGTGATTCTCTCTGGTTTTGATGGCTGTGTTGTGATTCTCTCTGGTTTTGATGGCTGTGTTGTGATTCTCTCTGGTTTTGATGGCTGTGTTGTGATTCCCTCTGGTTTTGATGGCTGTGTTGTGATTCCCTCTGGTTTTGATGGCTGTGTTGTGATTCCCTCTGGTTTTGATGGCTGTGTTGTGATTCCCTCTGGTTTTGATGGCTGTGTTGTGATTCTCTCTGGTTTTGATGGCTGTGTTGTGATTCCCTCTGGTTTTGATGGCTGTGTTGTGATTCTCTCTGGTTTTGATGGCTGTGTTGTGATTCTCTCTGGTTTTGATGGCTGTGTTGTGATTCTCTCTGGTTTTGATGGCTGTGTTGTGATTCTCTCTGGTTTTGATGGCTGTGTTGTGATTCCCTCTGGTTTTGATGGCTGTGTTGTGATTCTCTCTGGTTTTGATGGCTGTGTTGTGATTCTCTCTGGTTTTGATGGCTGTGTTGTGATTCTCTCTGGTTTTGATGGCTGTGTTGTGATTCTCTCTGGTTTTGATGGCTGTGTTGTGATTCTCTCTCTGGTTTTGATGGCTGTGTTGTGATTCTCTGGTTTTGATGGCTGTGTTGTGATTCTCTCTGGTTTTGATGGCTGTGTTGTGATTCTCTCTGGTTTTGATGGCTGTGTTGTGATTCTCTCTGGTTTTGATGGCTGTGTTGTGATTCTCTCTGGTTTTGATGGCTGTGTTGTGATTTCTCTGGTTTTCATGGCAGTGTTGTGATTCTCTCTCTGGTTTTGATGGCTTTGTTGTGATTCTCTCTGGTTTTGATGGCTGTGTTGTGATTCTCTCTGGTTTTGGTGGCTGTGTTGTGATTCTCTCTGGTTTTGATGGCTGTGTTGTGATTCTCTCTGGTTTTGATGGCTGTGTTGTGATTCTCTCTGGTTTTGATGGCTGTGTTGTGATTCTCTCGCTGGTTTTGATGGCTGTGTTGTGATTCCCTCTGGTTTTGATGGCTGTGTTGTGAGTCTCTCTAGTTTTGATGGCTGTGCTGAGATTCTCTCTGGTTTTGATGGCTGAGTTGTGATTCTCTGTGGTATTGATGGATATGTTGTTATTCTCTCTCTGGTTTTGATGGCTGTGTTGTGATTCCCTTTGGTTTTGATGGTTGTGTTCTGATTCTATGTGGTTTTGATGGCTGTGTTGTGATTCTCTCTCTGGTTTTGATGGCTATGTTGTGATTCTATGGTTTTGATCAACATGATATGATTCTCTGTGGTTTTCATGGCTGTATTGAGATTCTCTGTGGTTTTCATCACTGTGTTGTGATTCTCTGGTTTTGATGGCTGTGTTGTGATTCTCTGTGGTTTTCATGGCTGTGTTGAGATTCTCTGTGGTTTTCATCACTGTGTTGTGATTCTCTGGTTTTGATCGCTTTGTTGTAATTCTCTGTGGTTTTGATGGCTGTGTTGATGGTTGTGTTGTGATTCTCTGGTTTTGATGGCTGTGTTGTGATTCTCTGTGGTTTTGATGGCTGTGTTGTGATTCTCTGTGGTTTTGATGGCTGTGTTGTGTTTCTTCTCTCTGTGTTTTTCTCTGGTTTTGATGGCTGTGTTGTGATTCTCTGTGGTTTTGATGGCTGTGTTGTGATTCTCTCTGGTTTTGATGGCTGTGTTGTGATTCTCTCTGGTTTTGATGGCTGTGTTGTGATTCTCTCTGGTTTTGATGGCTGTGTTGTGATTCTCTGGTTTTGATGGCTGTGTTGTGATTCTCTCTGGTTTTGATGGCTCTGTTATGTTTTTCTCTGGTTTTGATGGCTGTGTTGTGATTCTCACTGGTTCTGCTGACTGCGTTGTTGGTCTGTCACTGTTTTTTCTGGTTTCTCTGGTTTCAGGTGCTGCTCTCGTACTATCCCCACGTGAAGAAGGCGATCGGTGCCTCGGAGAAGATCTTCGAGTACATGGACCGCGAGCCGGAGATGACAGCGGGGACCCTCGCACCTGAGACCCTGAGGGGACACGTGGAGTTCAGGAACGTCAGCTTCGCCTACCCCCGCAGA
>NW_024473389.1:0-7000 GCF_017654505.1 Polyodon spathula | reverse complement strand
ACAGAACTGTTTGTCCCGCCTCAGCTAACTTATGAGTGGACTACTGCAGAGAAAATACAGGTCTTTGATTGGTTGATCGTATCACCAGTCTGGCTTTAGGAAAACGTTAGCATGCCTTTCACAGCAAGAGTGCCCTGTCGGTGTTTGGCTCTCCGAACTGCAGCTGCCCACCCCTACACCCGTAATGTGCAGCAACCTATGGAATAGCCAAATAAAGCAATGGGCCACAAGATGGGTGTATGACGTATTTATACAATTCACTGGTCGCTTACAAGGGCTTGAGTAGAGTAGTATAAAAGGGGTTTGATTTGAGGAACGGGGGTGCTTGTGTAACAAGGAATTAGAGACATAAAGCTGGACAGCTTGAGAAGAAAATAGCTGGACAAGACGTACAATGTAAAACACTCTGAACTCTCACATCTCACCGGGTCAGGCCGCATACGCAGCGCTGAGCGGCTATTGAGAATGAGAGACAGAACAAATAAAGACAAAGCTCTCAGTCCAGGTCGTTAGCCAGGCAGCGTCTCTTAGCTGCTGGTTGAACAAGGAGAATGAGAAGACAAACATAAAAGACACTCTCGATGAGAGACATAAAAGACACAGGGATAGATCCATCACTACTCAGTGGAGAGTTAGGATAAAGTGTCTCGGGTCCGTGTTGGAGAGTTAGGATAAAGTGTCTCGGGTCCGTGTTGGAGAGACGAAAATAGAGAACCCCCCCCCCCCCTTGGTGGGGCCCGGCTCGGCAGGTGGGGACTTGGCCAGCCAGAAGGGGCAGAAAGGTGCTCAGACCTGAAAAGAAACTAGGGAGATTGGATAGCAAGGTTGTGGCCTTGGTGAGGCTAGCGCATGAGCTGCGACAGGATAGTTGTGGCCGGGGGTCCCCTCTAGCCGGCGAGGAACCGCCAGGGATGGCAGTGACTTGGGCAGGAGGCCGACCCGGTCGGTCGGAGGAGTGAAACTCACTCCCCCCCCAAAAGAAGGACCCCCGGCTCCCCGCAGCACCGCACCGTGAAGATAGGGAAGAGACCGCTGAGCTGCACTCATAGATAAGAGAAAGCTGTAAAGAAGAGAAAATACATGGAGAGGTTAGTATGACGGGCTATGGATTGGAGATTGGAGGCCATCCCGGTAGGTGGCCATCCGGCGCGCGGCCCTAGAAGTGGAGGAAGGAGAGAGGCTCTTCTCCATGCCTCGGATCATCAGGTGAACCTCAGGTATGGAAAGGAGAGGGGGAGAAGGAATGGACTGAAGGCAAAACTGATATTGAATGCCTGATAGGTAGTTTCTGATGGAGGAATGAGCGAGGTTGCGAGACAGCCTGAGATATGCGATAAAGGCCAGCAGGTGTTGAAGATTAAAGGTGGAGTGAGAGATCCGATTCTGGGCACAGAAGGAGGACCAGGCAGTAGAGTAAGCTGAGCGTGTAGATGGGGCTAGAGCGCTCTCCATAAAACAGTGGGCAGACTGGAGGAGACCAGAGAGAGGAGTTTAGATGAATATTAGCTGGCTGAATGGAGGCACCTGCTGCGGGTTGGGATCTGCTCCTGGAACTAGGCTGTGAAACCTTGGGACCTGCAGGTGAGATAAAGTGTCAGCGGCATTATTAAAGGAACCGGGGATGTGGCGGGCCTGAATAATGACGTTATTGGTCACTGAGATCCAGACCAGGCGGCGGAGAAGCTGCATGATTGAGGGGGATGATGAGCGCCCTTTGTTCACTATATGAACTGTAGA
This sequence comes from Polyodon spathula, assembly GCF_017654505.1. NCBI lineage: Eukaryota > Metazoa > Chordata > Actinopteri > Acipenseriformes > Polyodontidae > Polyodon > Polyodon spathula. The sequence continues at coordinate 5,263 of NW_024473389.1, read as the reverse complement.
GGAGTTATCACTGAAGAAATAGCTGAACAGCTGAATAGAGGCAGGAAAGTGAAGAAGAAGGAATACTAGATAACCCGGTGGAGAAGCCGTAAAGGAGGCCGTTGATGAGGTATGACACAAATTGCTTATCAGGGTGAAGGCAGAGTGCTTCGGTTAAGGCAGGGATGTTCACAGGAGAAGAGACGGTCAGGGCTGAATGTAATTTGCCACGCTTTGAAGGGCAAATGGATTTAGCGTGCGCGTCACCGCAAAAAGAACAAATGTGAAGGAAACGGCAGGTATTGTTATTGCAAGTAGCGTCATTGAAATTATTACAAATTTGACGGCCCCCTGTGAATCTGATGAGGCGACCGAGCCTGTCGGTAGAAGAGGTGTCTGGAGGGGCTGAGGCGTGGACAGGGCGGGTGGAAGAAGTGGCCCTACTGAAACTGGAAGAGGTCCTAGGAAACCGTGAAGAAAAGGTAGTTCTGGCGGTGGCGGCTTTCGGACAAAGGTGAGTAGAATGACTTGATGAAGTGCAAACCCTGCAAGCGTAGGCTCTCAATCCTCCAAAAATCCTGTGAAACAGATCTATGTCTGGTTTTGCCCAGTTAACAACCACATTGTCTGTTCCCAGGACGGCAGCCTCTTTTGCAGAAAAACTCTTGTGATAGTCATAAAACATGGTACCACCATAACGGACAGCCAGCTCAATTATGTATGCCAGATAATGATCCAACTCCTCTCAGCGGTGAGGAAAGGTGCTACATAGCACGTCTCTGTAGGCCGAAAATGCCAACATAAATTCCCCCATTGTTAAATTTTTAAGCAAACGTGGATCAGAAGATTTGAGTGTCACTGATACATCCCCACAGCTGACTGTGTGTTGATCAATTAATTTGGAGGTGGCAATAAGAACAAGGACAAGATTAACATCCTTACCTTCAATAATCTGCTTACGTAGAGCAGGGGAGACGGTGATGCATCTGGAACTGAACACCTGCTGCTGGTCGAGGGGAGCAGCAGAAAACAGAGTGAAGGAAGGAGGAGGAAAGGAGTCCTCCTTTACATACTCATAGCCCCTCCCGTACCATGTCTCGCTCATTCTCGCCCGCAGGTTCTTTGGCGAGTCCCAAGTACAGGTCGTACCTCAGTCTCTATCCCTACCTCTTCCGGAAGTACAGGACGTATTACCTCTATGGACTTACTCAGACCCGACTTTCGAATGACTCCTCCTTCCATGCTCACGTCACTCGTCCTCTGTGTCTTCGTAACCAGACCGAAACAACGGATTAGACTGGCTCCACCCAGCCTTCTTTGTTCGTCCAGCTTCCGGACTTCGACTCCTTCCTAGCCGAGACGCTAACCCTCCGGTCCCCTCGGCTAAGCAATGAAAGGCTCCTTCTCGTTCTTAGAATTCAATCAGCGGTACGATCACCCAGGAGGACCTGAGGGCTCGACTTGTCGAGAGGGTCAGCTCTCCCAAAAAAATTTGGTTGTTTATATCGATGGTCTATATGGTGCGTTCACGACTCTTCGTAGGTTTTTGTTTGGAACCTGGGAGCAGTGAAGAACACATATAACTGTATATGTAAACACACTACCGCTGTCCATCATATCAATACAGTGATAAAACACATAACACATAACGCCCATCCACTGTGTGCGGATGGGGGTTGGGGTTCTGTACTATTGTACGTTTGTACTATTGTACCCAACTCCAGAGTGGACTGTTACTCCAACACTATTTGAGCCAGCGGTGCGCAGTTATTGGAACTAGCGCATCGCAATTATCGCGCAGATATTGATATATTCAGACAAATTAGGGCTTTTGCCCAATTCAAATTTGATTGCGCTATGTGCATATTGAATGTCCACCTAGAATGCATTTGCATCATATGTTTCTAATTACCGATGCATTACCATATGCTGATAGGACCGTATTAAAGGAACAGAAGGAAGGCAGTGTGCTGGACAGAGGTGAGTGCATGTTTCCACACTTGTCTGTTGGGCATGGGAATACGCTATAAACGTCACTATGATATGAACATGTTATATATGTTATTAAAGTTTTTCTCCGAAAGGCGGTAACATACAAAAACGGTGTGTTTACTGGTACCACTACGTGATCATATAGTCCACGATAGGGTAGTTAAAGAATTTCCTTGACCTGTAAATTATATGAATATACTTATTTAAATGAATACCTTATAGCTTCCCATAGTAACCATAGCCTCAGATCTCATTCTTTTTTGCATTTTAAAATCCCAAATGTGCGTACTGAGGCTGGTAAAGGATCCTTTGCTTATTATGCCCCATGGTCCTGGAATGAGTTCCATTCCAAACTAAAGCTGCAGACTGAGAGTTGTACTTTTTAAATAGTTACCTTATGAAAACACATAAAAAAAAATATAACTAATATTTTGATTATTTTTTTAAATGTGATTTGCCTTTGTCTTAATTGTATTTTATTGTGTACTTGTTCTTGTTGTCCGATTGACTTGCTGCTACCTGCTTGGCTAGGTCTCACTCGTAAAAGAGGTTTTAATCTCAGTGTGACTACCTAGTTAAATAAAAGGACAATTATATATATATATATATATACACACACACACACACACACACACACACACACACACACACAACTACTGATTTTTTGAAAATTAAAAAAATAGGAAGATATTGCATAGCCGGCAACCAGTTTGGGGTCATACAAGTACTAATATATTTGTGCACAGCTTTGTTGGGCACACAAGCCATCGTTTTATATATTATAGATTATAAAATGACAACTCGTGTGTCTAAAAAAAAAAAAAAAAAAAAAAAAAAAAAAAAAAAAAAAAAAAAAAATGGTTTTCTCTTATCTTCCCGATCATAGGTTATCATAAATCCTAATACTAAGTGGGTATTTGGTATCACGTTTTCGGAATACTGGTATCCAGAATACGGACGGATTCATTCAGAATACCCTGTTTACATGGCATGGAATAGCTATTCAAATTTCCCACTATTCCGAATACAACTGGAATCCTGATAGAACAGGACAACTGGAACAGGTGCCCGGATAGCAATATGGGTGCAGTCAATTGCACCTACCACACGCGGCATCATAAAAACCGCTGACTGGGTGATCCCCACTGTATCACCTGCTACCTTCTGGAAGGTCCCGGTAGCCAGGATACAGACACACACAGACAGACACTACCAATTGCTCAGACAAGGCATGACTGCGCAGGTTTGTTCTGGCCAGGTCATCATGCAGCATGTGACATAGATGAGTCAGCATGTCTCGGTCGAGACAATACCTGGACATGACTTGCTCATTGCTGAGCTCCTCATGTGTGCCGAGGCCGGTACACCCTTTCAGCATATCTTCACCTATGTCGGGGTTGCTGTTGCAGCCCCAGTCGACGGACACGGAAACTGCATGTAAGTGTAGGTTTTCAGCTGCCTGTGCGACGTACGATAGGTGTAAGAGTAACAACGGACAAACATCAGTCACAACCTTACCATCACACGTGCCTCAACAATCCGTCAGGTCTGCGCGTTAGGATAAGACGGCGCAATGTGTTTTGGACAAAACACGAACCAGCATATGGAACTTATGTGGTCCTAGTGCGTGTAACAACCGATGATGGGGGGTATGACGCGCTACGTAATAAAGAAGGACGTGTTACGTCTTACCTAACACTACGATATGTTTTCCTGCAAAGCTTATACCGTTGAACCGTAGTTAAAGCCGTGTTGCCGATAAACGCTGCATACTGGGGGCACGTGCCACACGTTTGGAAAGCTTATAGTCCCCTAGATCCAAAAAAAAGAAACAATGTAAATTGATAACTACATCCGGTGTAAATTAATACGTTTGTCTGTTTACAAATTTATCAAATTAAGTAAAATTCAGGATGGGTCCCTACCCCTAAATTAAGTACACGTACACCGACCCAGAACTAACTTATTAACTAGTCAGGGTCGGTGCTCAGTTGTTTAAACAAATCAACCTTCTTAAACCTTTCTTGGAAATTCACTTCCGGCGACGGGTCGTTTTGTTTCCCTTTCATTCACAAAACAAATCTGGAAAGTAAAACCAGGGATATGAGGCAAATTTGTTTGATCAAAACAAACATAGACATTTATTTGTACGCGAAATTGACTCGAGAGGCTCACTCCTGCCAGCAGTGAGGACGGTCGTTTGTCGAATCCTGTCACTGGGTTAGGACACTGTAACAGCCAAAACGAAAAGTGTCGGTAGTATCTTTTGGCTGGGTCTAGGACGAGTTAATCGATGGCGAAAGGGAAGGGTGTCACTGACTTACTTAGTAATCGAAGAGAAAACATAAGTAAAGAATACTAAAACGTATAAAGGTCATGATTTTGGAGTATTTCCGTTAAACCTCACAAAGCAATATTAATCAACATAAATTAGCTTTTATGTTGACTCAGAAATGTCTTCATCTAGACAATGTGGGGAAGCTATAAAAAAGGCCAACAAAATGCTTGGATATATAATGAAAAGTGTTGAGTTTAAATCAAGGGAAGTAATGTTAAAACTGTACAATGCATTAGTAAGACCTCATCTAGAATACTGTGTTCAGTTCTGGTCACCTCGCTACAAAAAGGATATTGCTGCTCTAGAAAGAGTGCAAAGAAGAGCAACCAGAATTATTCCAGGTTTAAAAGGCATGTCATATGCAGACAGGCTAAAAGAATTGAATCTATTCAGTCCGACCTAATTCAAGCATTCAAAATTCTAAAATGTATTGACAATGTCGACCCAAGGGACTTTTTCGACCTGAAAAAAGAAACAAGGACCAGGGGTCACAAATGGAGATTAGACAAAGGGGCATTCAGAACAGAAAATAGGAGGCACTTTTTTACACAGAGAATTGTGAGGGTCTGGAACCAACTCCCCAGTAATGTTGTTGAAGCTGACACCCTGGGATCCTTCAAGAAGCTGCTTGATGAGAAAAGACCCTAGTTATTCGGATGATTGTTGGTTTATTCGTGTTCTACCCGGACTTACCGGAGGAGAACAACATTTTGAAGAATATTTGTATCTAGTATCTGTGTTACACAATTATATTTACAAACTACATAAATTGTAACATGTTTACAATAAATCTTACATAGACGTTTAACTCCTAGACATTGAAACTTCCCATGTTTTGTCTGTGATGAGATTGAAAGAAATCTTCGTATTGACACAACTTTTTACACTGATAATAGCGTTTGTACATTTGAAAAGATTTTAAAATGTTTGTTTATCGCAACGAGAAACCTGCCC
>NW_024473388.1:0-10000 GCF_017654505.1 Polyodon spathula | reverse complement strand
TCTTACTCCCCCTCCACCGACAACCCCCGGTACACACGGAGCGTGCTTCCTCCCTCTATACATCGTCCCGCCATCCTTTCGGACGACAAACTTACATACAAAACGAATAAAAATCTTGCCCCAGATGGGGAGGTGGGGACACAATGTGTTATTTTTATAACTACATAATCTTTAAATAACATTATTATTTATTTATTTATGTATTTGTATATATGACGGTAGGAGAGCTGTGTATTTGTTTTTTTAAAAACCTTGTGTTAATGTGTGGCTGTCGGCTAGTGCATTGTTAAACTAGCCGGCAGTCACACATAATTAATAAACTTGTGCAGATTGTGGCTGAGGGGTAATAGAATAATTACAAACTAGTTAAACCCCTCGGCCACGGTATTTAAGCCTGCAGCTCTCCCTGCTCTAGGTGGGTGTACAGAGGAGAGTACGAGAGCGAGAGGAGAGAGAGTTAAAATAAATAATATAAAGGAACAGTGAAGGCTACTGCCCAGCCAGACCTTTAGTGCTTAGTGTTCGTGTGTTCATGATCTTTGTTTAAATATTTTATTTTTTGCTCTGTGAGCAGTGTTTATTTTTGTTTAATATTTTATTTATTTTTTTATTTAGATTTATCTTTGCCGCGTGCAGCGTGGCAACTTGACGTTATGCCGGACAGACAAACAAAGCGGAAGACCGACTGCAGTGGCGAATCGGTAAAGGACGTTTGTGAGTGTATGTGTTTTGTTTTGGAGATAGAAGGAAACCTCTCGAATGAAGTGGGAAGTGTTAGAGATAGAGTCGATTCGATGAACGTCAAAATTTGATAAAATGAACATGTCATCAGACAAACAGAAATGGTTTGAGAGGAACTATTTAGGTACAGATTGGTGATTGTGGTACTCGGAGGGGTCTATCTGGAGCTTGTTTCCTTAGATAAAGGAAGATAACAGTTGAGTCGTGTCGGTGAACGTTTTGATTGTTTCCTTCTATTGTGGACGTCAACACAGCCAAATGTAAATTTAATTTTGGGGGATCACCTGCAGACCGTGAACGTCCATTTAAATTAGAGACCCCCTAGTGCTAAAAACATTTTGATAATTCTCTGTTCGAGTACGTAGAAGAGAACCCTCTAACTACGTGGTCAGAACATATGGTATTATAGATCCCACATCTTGGCCCCCTCCCCCCGGGTGGGGGTGAGGGGGAACCCTCCCCCACTCGTTCGAAGGCATGAAGCACACATCTTATACTTGACACAAATGTGAGGAAATTACATACCTCTTTTTTGGAGTCAGAGTAAGCGAGAATTCGTCGACGTTATCCTAGTTTGTTAAGGTATATGCTTTTTCCCCCTCACCCCCCCATATACGAACCCTAATTATTATTAGTGTTAACATGGGATTAAATTAGTATAATGATGGCATTTTACTGTGTATTACCAACTGGTTTGAATATATGAATACTTTGTAAATTTAGATTGTGTCTAATATAAATAGCTTCAATCAACTAATTGCTTTACAATAATACCTCAATAACTGATTGTCTAAAGACTTGAAACTTTAGTGGTACCACTTGTGCCCTTTCAAATAAGTACTATGGATAAATGCACTATGTTGAGTGTACAAGGGAACTGGCACTGCAGGCCTTTGACCGTGACGTCCGCTGCACCATCCCAAATGTCTCGCCCGTCCCGGGGAGGAGATAATCCTCTACCCCCCCCTGGGGGGGGGGAGCAGCTATGATACCCTTGCGTAAACACTACACTAAAGTTAAACACGAAGAGCAAGTGATGTGATTACTAAATGTCTGCAACTGAAATTCCCTTGCTTTTGATTTACAGACTTGTCCAAAGAACAATGCGTGTCTGCCTTCCACTCAAAACAGCTGGAGCAGGACGAAACCGGGAGCATTACTAAGTCCTAGCTTAGTGACTTGGATGTGTTGAGCAAGCTCGTAGCCCGACACAACGTAACAAGCATGTGCTATCAACAAGTGATTGATGCCCTCTTAGAAAGAAGAATACGAGCGCATCAGTGCCACAAGCTATGTGACACGGTTTTGAAACCTGAAACACTCCTACCTGCTGAGGATATATATATGAATACGCGTTTCACGGGCATACCCGACATATTCGCCGCTAGCGATCCCCCGGGGGATCGAAAAATATATATATATATATATATATATATATATATATATATATATATAATATATATATATAAGAAAATTTACATAAAAGTATTTACTAGTGTAACTAGCAAAAGTTTCAAAGAAATACACTCACTCAGTGACCGGTCCCGGTAGTACCTTATCACGTAATCAGTACGTACGCGATCATGGCGGGGACGCTAGACGTAACGCCCCCACACGGATGCATTGCAAACCTACCGCCTACTAACGTTTGATGGCACCTAAGTCGGAGGAATCGAGAAACTCCTAACGCTGGTTTAGGATACAGACTTTTTACAGTCATTTTTAGCCGAGTTAAAATTAAACATCGGTTTTATTATTATTGGAAGAACAAAAAAAAACACAACTTTAATTTTTATGAGTGTAAAAAATAAACAATACTAATGAAACTCGAGCCCACACTGTGATCTCGGGCTGTACAGACACTGGGTATGTCAAATTCGCGCCACAAAGACGTTTCTCATTAGTCAGTTTCCCAAGTTACTCTGTACTCTGGTTTACAGTGCAGCACTAACATGAAACGGAGAAAAAAACAACCAATTACACATTTCTTTCTGAAGAAGCCAACTCTTGGTAAGAATCAATGTTAAGTGAATTTATCATTTATATTGTTGTTTTTCCCCTGCACAATGTGATGTTTAGCTGCAATACATTTTGATAAATCTTTTTTTTTTTTTTTCATGTAGAATGTTTTGACACCAGCACAGCAAAAAAAAAAAAAAAAAAGAAAAAAAAAAAAAACTGTGTGCTAAACTCGATCAATGCATGAGTCAGTCCCAGCACCAGTCAGCACCAGTTCCAGCAGTATCAGCACCAGTCTTACCAGTCAGCAGCAGTTACCAGTCCCAGCTCACAGGCAACTTAAGAACTTAAGTAGCAGTGAACCAAATGCAAGTCAATAAAGGTATGAACCCATCTACTTGTTAATATTGATGTTATATTCTTGTCCTTTTAAAATCACATATTTCTGACAGTGTGAATATGGTCATTTTAGGTTGCTGTGGTTTTGCTGGGAGACAATTAGTTTTAATCTTTGAAATAATATGGGTGTGTTTTTCTATTACTCAAGACCACTATTTAGAGGGAAAGGCTGACACTCTCGTGATTTCACTGGCCATTAAATGGGCTACTCACTCTTTACGATACTACCTGCTGGGACACTCATTTGATCTGGTCACAGACCACGCCCCACTCAAGTGGTTAAGCACAATGAAGGACAGCAATGCCCAGATAACTCAAACATTGACTGCAAGCTAACAAGTTAACAATGCTGTGGACCAGAAGGGGCCGGGCTGTAAGACTTTGGAATGCAAAGCCTAAAGGGGCTAAAAGGCTCCCAGGGACTGACGTTGGACCCAGAGGTTCTCAGCGAGATCGAAAGAGATAATGCCACTAGGATCAAAGGGGCAGATTTATGGACCTTTTGTCTCTAGGAGTGTGAAGAATGCACTGAGTTCAGAGGTTGTCACACTAGACTACACACACACACACACAAACACACCACCACACACACACACACAAACGTGTCAAACACACACACACACACACCCCCACACACACATTACACACACACACACATAAATTATTAGATCCACCATAAAAATAAATTACCTTAACAATTGGTTAATGTCAGAGAAAGGGGAGGTGGACCATCTATACAGAAGGGTATTTAATGTCATGCAAACATTGTAATGATGAGTATTCTGTTTGTCCTGTACCTGGGACCAGACTCCCTGCATATTTCAATAAACCTGGCAACTGATTGTAGAAAAGGACTCTGTGCATTTTCTTGGATCTACTTACTCACCATCTATTTTTTTTTTTTTTAAGTTACTTCATTGGCAAGCCACCTGCGGACTGTTTCTTGATACTTATTTTTTTTTTCCAAATAGCGGGGTGTTGATACTTGATTACGGAGAAACCTTTTATGCAAGCCTGTATCCCATGCAGAGGACCAGGACAAAGCAGACAGAATGAGACTGTTTCTACTTTCAGCTCAGAAGGTGTGGAGAATCTTTGAATCAGGACTTCAGATCGAACATATACCCACGTACATTGGTGAGTAGTTACTGATTTTTTGTTTTATATGCAGTTTTTAGAACGTAGTGAGAATCAAGGGTAAAGTATGAAAGAGGACCTTTGACTACTTGATAATTCATGTACATTGAGGACACAATTAGTTAAAACTGCTTAACTAAAAGTGTTTTGACTATTAGGACTTTATGTATGAAATAGGACCTCTGGAATCCTAAAAAAAGTCATGAGTAAATCGTGTAGTGTTATGACGTGCCAGTAGAGTTTATTGGACTAGTTACACGGACTTCTATTGCTCAGCAGGTACGGGCATACTCGGATTTATGATTTATGTTTGTTTTTGAGAAGATTTGTTAAACTTGTTTTGTCTTTGTTTGTACTGTTCGGTTTATATGTCACGATAAGTGGGCAATAGGATAAGCCTCTTATTTAACTGTCAACATTAGGTGGTACAAATAAGGAACAACCAAACAGTAAGTTCCAATTAAGCCCAATAGCACATACAAAAGTTTAAATTAAATGTGCAATAAACCAAAATAAAATCTTATGCTTCCTTAAGCATAGCTTTAAAAACGGATAAGCCCATGGGTTGTTCCCAATCATTTTTCGACCACATAAATGGGCATAAACACACACATAACATTTGTACTCAGTTGCCTTAATCATAGCTTTAAAACCGACATTGTAACGTAAACCCCCCCCCTCCCCCCCCCCCCCCCCCCCCCCCCCCCCCCCCCCCCCCCCCCCCCCCCCCCCCCCCCCCCCCCCCCCCCCCCCCCCCCCCCCCCCCCGAGAATTACGTGAAGTCACGAACTGGGACTGCTGGAAGTAGCTTACCTACGGACTATGTTTGTATAACAGTATAGACTATGTTTTTAAACATGACAAGGAGGGACGATCCTATACAAAAGACATGAGGCAAACTATTGAAGAATTGAAAACAAAATATGATTTTACAAGGGAAAATTGTAAGAAATTATCTGTTGAAAATTAAGGTTTGCATGAGGAAATTAAGCGATTTGAATCAGTTACAAGTGCTTCCATGGTTGAAAGGCAACTGGCTGCCACACAACAATTAGAGATGGGTAAGGAAAACGCAACCCAAAAACAACGATTGATAGATTGTCAGAGAAAGACAAGTAATTTGGAATCAAGTTTGAAAATTTGCACGGATTGCATATAAGGAATTATGGAATGTGTCTGGAGAAAACAAAGACAGACATATTGTACAAAAGTTGAGGTAGGTACGTAAAAAAGCATGTGAACAACAACAGAATAATAAGGTTTTGCATCGCAGAATTGCAGCATTGGGATATGTTGATAATGAGCAAGAAACAGATAGTGAGGATAGCGATGGTCCTGAGAACTTGGATCCTAGACAGGAGAGTGAAGAGGATGAAGAGATGGAGGACTTAGATGAGTTAAAGCATTTTGCTCTAGCACCTGAGGAGGTTCAGAAACAAAAGGAAGACACTAGAGGGAACTATATGTCCAGTATTGCAGGAAATGTTAAATCAAGGAGGCGCAATACGGAAAGAACAGAACCGAAAGGGAGAGTAAATTTTACAGGCAAGTATGTCAAAACAGCTCCTGTAATGACTCATAGGATGGTGCACAACTGGTACTTTGGACCAGCAAACTGGAATAACTACATATGTTTATGCTGATACGCCTACTGAAGACCAAGAACCACACGACGCGAGAGGGACTCGTGGGTATTGTTGCAGGCAACAGTATCCTCGGGGAAGAACAGCTTCCGTCGTAAAAGCTAGTGGACATCAGTAGGACATACTCTCACTAAGGTACACAAAAAATGGACCAGCAACTGTATACTCATACGATTGTGACTGCGGAACAGTCAGAGGAAGTGACTTGTATAATTGCTTTGATGAAAGAACAGTTGCCCAAATTGGATGGTAATGCAGATCCTACACCTTTGTGTGAAAAGCTGCGTGGTATACAACGTATGTTTAATCTCACTGACAGGGATTGTTGCAGAATCCTGAGTTCGGTATTACCGGTTGAAGTGATTGCACCAACTGAATTTACACCACGGGGTGCTAACCCACAATATCCAGGTCATGATGAGGGAGTTAGATTAATGTGTGTGGCTGCTAATTATCGGCATGCTCCAGATCTCAGTAAGGTTCTTGACGCTGTTCACAAAAAGGGACAACATCCTACTGACTTCATTTGAAGTTTTGTGCAGACGTATAATACCCACAAAGAGAGAGCTGCAGCAAGAGTTGCAATTACAAATGATAACGTCATGTTTTGGCAGTTGGTAATCAACAAATACAAAGACTTAGTCTCTCCTACATGCAACAATCTATTGATACAGTACAGCAGGGCACTGTCAGTAGACCCTGTTCCGCAAGGTACAGGGCAAGACATACATGATTGTTTAAGAGACTGGAATGAGTCTGAAACAGATAAAGCACCAATAGAGAAAAAGAAAATTGCTATGATTGTTGCCAACGAGGGTGGTGTTAAGTCAGGATGTTTTAATTGTGGTAAGCAGGGCCATGTGTCAAAGGAATGTAAAATGTCTAAAATGTGTGCAAACTGCAAACGCGCTGGACATACAATTAATCAATGCTGGGCTAGAGGGGGAGGTGCTGAGGGGCAGGGTCCACAACAAAAGCAACGGGCTGTAAATAGCTCAACGTTACCTACTGCACCTACACTCTTTTACGAGGAACTGAGACAATTGTTACAGACCCTCTCAAATCAGATAGGAAACAATGGCCAACACAACCCTTCCCACAGCCCACAGGAACCCCCACCTTCATCTTCCCTATGAAGAGGTCAGGCCTCTATTGCAGCAGTGAGCAATATTACTGCTGACAAGGAGGGCTGCCCATGTGTTAAAGTTTTGGCTGGAGGCCGTCAAGACACATTTCTGATAGACACAGGGGCTGCTTGCTCTCTCACTTACCATACAGACCTACCACCCAGTGGGAAGTCTATTCAGCTTGTAGGAGTAGGAGGAGGTGTAACCAAAGCCAGAATATCCACTCCAATTACATTGCAATTGGGTACTATTAAATTTGATTTACCATTATGTATGGTCAGTACACATGAAGGTTGTATTTTGGGTGCTGACGGGATTGCCCGCGCTCAATTGATTATTGATCTTTCTAATCATTTGATTTGACAAGGGGCAAGAGATCCCCAGGGCATAAAGATGCCAATCATGATTTCAGATAGGCATTCAGTGTTTACTGTGAAGGGTACAGAAGATTATGATGTTGTGAAGTTACCACATACTAGTGCCAGCTGGCTGGCTGAGATTCTGTTGCATGACAGTAAAGTGTGGGCACAGCACAAGCATGACTGTGGTAATGTTAAAGGTATGGTAGTAGCTGTGAATAGCATTGATCCCCCCCCACAGAAACAATATCCCTATCCAAAGTAAGCAGAAGCTGCAGTTAGTCAGACAATTGACTCATAGTTAAGACAGAAAGTAATACGTGAGTGTGTCTCTACTGTAAACTCACCTGTATGGCCTGTAAAAGAAACCAGATGGTTCATGGCGTCTAACTATTGATTACAGGCAGCTTAACAAAAACACCCCCAGTGCTACAGCATTGGTATCCACCACACCAGACATGATGTCACAATTGAAAGGAACAGCAACAGTGTACTCTACACTGGATGTCTCTAATGGATTTTGGGGAATTAGAGTACACCCAGTTAGTCAGTACAAGTCCGCTTTTACCTTTAAGGAAAGGCAATTTACTTGGGCTGTGTTACCGCAAGGGTATAATAATAGTTCTACGATGTTTCATCAATGCATGGCTAACATTTTGTAAAGTTGTTCTCAAACAGATAACATCATCCAGTATGTGGATGACATCCTTCTACAAACGGATACCAGGGAGGAGCATTACGGGCTCCTTGATGAGGTTCTCACTTTGTTGGAGGAGGCCGGCATGAAGCCGAACCCGAAAAAGGCAGCATTAATGAAATCATCTTTTTGTTTCTTAGGAGTACAGGTGGAAGCTGGAGGCCGTATACCTGACCCAGAAAAGATTAAGTTGATTCAAAATCTGCCCCGTCCACACACAGTTACAGCCTTACGATCACTTTTAGGTATAATAGCTTCTGTAGAGACTTTATAGAGGGTTAAAGTGAGAAAGCTGCACCTCTATATGAACATCTAAAGGGAAACCCAGGTAAGGAAGACACACTTACCTGGAACAGTGCATCACAGAACGCTTTCATGACACTCAAGACGTCACTAACACAGGCACCAGCTCTGCGTAGTCCAGACACCACACTTCCCTTCATCATTGAGGCAGCCGCATCAGACACTAGTTTGTCAGCAATAGTCACTCATGCAGGAAGTGCATGGTAAGTGTATACCTGTGGGGTACTTCTCACGTATGCTTACACCGGTAGAAAGACAAAAGAAAGGAAAGGGAGGAAAGGAAAATACTCGGTACGAAGTAGTTTTTGTTTAAAACCGTCAGTAACCTACACTGAAGGGCGTGTGTAAAAGCTTATGTAAACAGTCAACCCTGTCGTATTATAGTACGATGTAATGGTGGTGTGTGGGTCAGCGATACATAATCTCCCATCCACTTCCCTCCCAGTCGGGTTTACTAACCACTCACCCGAATTACTTGAACGTAAGATTGTATAATGTAGTGTGTCAAATTTGTGAGACTTAGGATGTTGACGATTTTACGAGTTGGATACTTCCCTGCCGAAGTACTTACATGCCTGGTGCTGTCAACCTCCTTTTCCGGGACCAGGAAAACGCCGTGTCAGGCGAACGACTGGAAGAACATAGACATATACAGCTCCGAGGCGAAAATGGCCTGTTACCGGCATAGTGTGGTCCACGTCGTCCAACGCCCCATGAGGTCGAAACCTTGTCTCAAAAGCAACCAAACAACGGTACTGATAAAGTGCAAACCCACAGACTCTGCACAAAAAGCAAAAGTGACAGCTGTACTAGCAGCACTAAGGAAGTTCACAGGAAGGCTTACTATCTATTCAGATAGCGGATTTGTTTGCAATTCCCTTACAGAGTACTTGCCGGTGTGGCAGAAACGGGGTTTTTGTACAGCCGACGGTAAACCACTAACACATTACGCACAGCTCTTGCAGATCTGGGATCTGGCCTATGAGCATACACCAGGCACACTAGCCATCTGTAAAGTCAAATCACATCAATCAGAAGGCAGAACAGTACAGGGAGATGCAAATAACACTGTAGACACGCTAGCCAAGGCAGCTTTTGATGGGATCCCATGGGATTCCTCAACTGATCCTGTTCATGTATCACCTGTCACCACGGCCACACCTACCATGTTAGATTTGAAAAAGGCACAGGCACTCGATTCTAAACTGGTTGAGGTCATGGACGCCATTACCGCACAGCAAACACTTCCGCAGCCTTACCATAAATACAAGGACACATTGTTGGTATTCGAAGGAACATTGTATCATACCACACCCCAGCTTGCCTGGGTGACACCTCATTGTTTACGCAAGGATCTAGTCATCTACATGCATCAAGTGAGTGGTCATGCAGCATCACAAAAAGTGTTAGACCTCTTACAGGGATGCTACTGGTGGCCAGACATGAAAGCAGATATAGATCATCACCTTGCGCTGTGCTTAATATGCGCACAAATGAATCCAGCTCCCGCATGCCGCAAGGTCCCAATGGATACCTCACATTGGAATGATGGGCCCTGTGAATCTATTCAAATTGATCACACAGGACCATTACCTACAGCCAAAGGAGGATATAGATATATCCTAGTGGTAGTTG
>NW_024473387.1:0-12006 GCF_017654505.1 Polyodon spathula | reverse complement strand
ACATGTTTACACGCTGGATGGAGGCATTTCCTGCACGTCAATGCGATGCTCTTACGACAGCCAGGATTCTATGGGAACAGGTCTTCACTAGGTGGGGCTTCCCTAAGAGACTGGAAAGTGATCGTGGAACCGCATTTACATCCGAGGTAATGACCTGCCTATGTAAAATGTTAGGTGTAGAACAACACTTCCACATTCCTTACCACCCGGAGGCTAGTGGTATGGTTGAACGGATGAATCGCACATTGAAAGATGGTCTCAAGAAGGCTGTATTAAAAGCAACTACTGATCTAGGTAGATCTACACCTGACTGGGTTGCAGCTTTGCCCGGAGTGCTAATGGTAATTAGAGCAACTTCAGTGCGAACAACAGGATATTCCCCATTTGAGCTAATGACAGGAAGGACAATGCGGGTGATACACCCCACAGGGGTCCCAATCCCTATTACGAGCAAGGTTACTAATGACCAATTCCTTCAACAGGTATAATTAGCTCTCCAAAACAAACTTCTGGATGCTGCTAACCGGATGGGGGCAGCACATCAATACACAGTTCAGTCCACTCAACCCCCATACAGGATCTCCTTTCAAATTGGAGACCAGGTCATGCTTAAAAACTTTTTAAAAGGCGGGGCCTGGGAAGTTAATTGGGAAGGTCCATATCAGGTTATGGATAAGTTGGGTGAAACCAACCTGAAATTGGCGATACAGAAACGTGGCAGACCAATACAATATTTTTGGTTCCACGGTGACCAGTGTAAGCCATATCAGAAAAAGGTCATTGAGCCTACACAAACTGCATAAGAATATACACTAAACCTGGTCTTTTGTGTCCCCACAGGTGAATTATGAAATACCAACTAACAACCTTGATTGGCATATTCACTCTGCTCGCTGAAGCACGATGGGACCCACCAACGACATTGGTAACAGAGACACAGTGTATAAAGAAAGGACAGTATGTGCAGTTACAATTTCAAGATAGCCTGGGGCTCCAGGCATGGAAAAAGGACGGTAAAATGTTTGGTCTTGACAAAGTATGGAAAATATCTGGTAATAATCAAGTACCAGAGCCCAGATATGTCCAAAAAGGAGGGGACATAATACTACAATGTCCAGGGGACAGATTTGGAGATATTTCATTATGCCAGTATAATAATGAGAAATGGACATTAACAAAGGTCACGACAAACACAGAGAAATGCACCTACTCGATTACGAACTATGATGATTCAAAGGGAGGTGTCTGGGAATTTAAAGTTATCTTTGTAGCGGGTGATGCACCACGTGATAGGGTTTGCAGATATAAAGTAAAAACCTGGTCTGATAATGATGCCCAAAGGTTTCTGTGGTCTAAGAACCAAGAGGGACGGTATGAATCTATTATATGTGAACCTCCACAAGAATGGGAAAACCCAGATAGTTGGGAAGACGGACAATTAATGGCTGGACACCCAAAAAGGTATTTTAAAAAATCAGACATACAGGATGTTGACACAATATATCAGTATCAATATCCAAATCAAATTAGTAATAGTTCAGTTCATAGTCATAACTGTTCATACAAATCACTCAAAAATATAACATTAACATCATGCAAGGAAGACAAACCCAAAGTATGTCCCCCTTTGCACCCCCTACATCTAACTGTTATGTTTGAACAGTATTGCAAGCAACATACCAATATCCAGAATTGGCTTCAAAGGGAAATAGTAGTACAATAAAAGATTACAAAGAGCGAATAGCTGAATGAATGTATGAAGGTAATGAGAAACGTAGGAAGAGGGGGCTTTTTGATGAAATAGCAGGCTGGTTTGGTGCAGGAAATTCTGTTGCAAACAGCTGGGATATTTATCAAATGTCAAGAGGGCAAACTTGGATAGCAAGTACTGTTGGAGAAGGAATGGAAAGATTGGGGAATGGACAAATGTATGTAAATCAAGGGATTAGACTCCAGGGTACAGCTATATATGAGCTAATGGATGGAACAGAGGGAGCCTTGCGCAATTTGACCAAAGTGATAGATTGTAGAATATTTGCGGGTGACCTTTTAAAAACAATGAAGGAAGAAATAATGGACATTAGGCTAGGAGTGGTACCTAGACATGCACAGGAGGAACTCAAGTTGAGGTTGGCAATGTTCCATCCTGATCAGACTGACCTCCTGGGAGCTAGTTTAGTGTGGCCAAAGGAGAATGGCAAGGAACCACCTGGTCATATAGGGTTCTATTTCTCAATACCATACATGGATCCTAATAACCAGTATAAAGACAGTTTGAAGATTAGACCAATAGGAGTACTACACAATGAGACAGTGATAGTTTGGGAAAAGGCTACATCGAAAGTTCAACGAGGGAACTGGAGAGGTGTGGTGCATGAAGCATGCTGTTATGAAACAAATAGTCATGTAGTTTGCTGGTGTCCTGCAATCACTGGAATCAATAGAAATATAAACACTGAATTAGAGGTACATCCACTAGAGGGGTGGAAAAAAGCAGTGCAGGTTGGGAAATATCAATGGTGTGTGTTGAGTAACCATACCAATTTTAAGTATGGAGATTTAACTTGTCAGACTTCTCCAGGATTTTGTTTTACTCCAACACATGCAGTTCAGATTGGAGAGATATATATATACCTGAACCTGAAGCAGAGGAGTTCCAAATTACAGCTTGGTGGGATGACACATATCTAGATTCATATTCTGTCATTTTTTCTCAAATGCACAAAGTGGTTAAAATAGCCCTACAAAGAGCGGAAGAGAAGCTGCTCAAAGCTAAGGTCGAAGTTGATTTGGCACAATTAAAAGGCACTGTATTGAAACGATATGGATGGTTAGGGCAGGCCTTAGGGAACACTTTTTGGGATTATATTGTTTTAATAATACTGTTATTAGTAATAGTATTGATCCTGTGGAATAGCATTCAGTGTTTTTGGTGGAAAAAAACAACAGCGGCAGTTAGAAAGGACCCTTGACAGATGGGAAACTGTAAACTTACTGGGAGCCACCATGAATAAGAAATAACTGTGTACAGTGATATTAACTGTATTTGCTGTATTTTTTTATGCTTATTTTTCATTTTTTTGTATTATTTGTACGTATCTTTGTTTTGTTTTTGCTCATAGCACACTTACATATAGAAACAGAGAAAGCAGGGTAGATACCTACACATAATGGAAAGACTTAGAATAAAGGAACATGCTTCACTATAATATATTATACAAACACGTTACTTGATGTGACTACTCAGAACCAGAGAAGAGGACATCTGAGGGCTCGGGATCACGTGAGCAACTTGGTTGTAGCAGGTCACCCCCCTCCATCTTATATTCTAAAAGTAGGGTATGTTGGAAAACATGGATCGAGAATTGATTAGGGGTTTGCTACGCATGTGGACTGGCAGAGCTATACTGGTGTTCTTTTCTGAAAAGAGACTAATATTGCAGATAGCAGACTGTTTGGTTCAAATTGCATGTACTGCTAACCACTGCTAGAGACGAACCGTCTACAAACTGCCCAACAATGACTGCAAGCTAATGAGATAACAATGCTGTGGACTAGAAGGGAACAGGCTCTAGACTTCAGAGAGATCAAAAGGGATAATCCCACTGGCATCAAAGGGGGTCGCAAGGAGATAACAAAAGGCAGATGTATGGACCTTTTGTCTCCAGGAGTGTGAAGAATGCACTGAGTTCAGAGGTTGTCACACTAGACCACACACACAGACACACACACATTAACACTCACACAATAAATTAAATTACCTTGACCATTGGTTAAGTGTCAGAGAAAGGGGAGGTGGACCATCTATACAGAAGGGTATTTAATGTCATGCAAACATTGTAATGTTGAGTATTGTATGTCCTGTACCTGGGACCAGACTCCCTGCATATTTCAATAAACCTGGCAACTGACTGAAGAAAAGGACTCTGTGCATTTTCTTGAATCTACTTACTCACCATCTATTTTTTGTAAGTTACTTCATGTGATTATTAAGGGAACACCAAAACACATGCTGGTGAGATCGTCAGCTAAACAGCCGTGGAAGCTGTCGGCTCCTCCCGTAAGAAAAATCATGAACGCGTGAAGCCCGTTCAGCCCAGCATTGCATGTCCGGTTCCCAGTAGCTGGTTGATCTGAGAACTTTTGACAATTTACAAATCCATATACATCAGATCAATTTACAAATTTAATGAGACTACTAGGGAGTAAATCATTTCAATTCAAAGAAGTTGACCACTCAAGCGCACTTTAAGTGCAGCACAGGAACAAGGGCCACAGGGGACACAGTTGTAAATGAAGTGGAGATTAGGAAAGAGGATAGGAGACACTTCTGTTACACCGGGGGGTACAGAATGGGTTACCTAGCCATGTTGTTGATGGTTAATGCTTGGGATCCTTTAAAACCCGACTTGACAAAGTTTGGAAATCAATCAACTTCTCAGAACCGGACAAGCACTGATGGGCCTCCTCTCATTCTTAAATGTTCTTAGTTTCTTCGGTTATAAATGTGATCACTCGTCTGTTAGATTGGGTGAATGTTATTTTATAAAACCAATGTAACCCCTCACAACATCTCTGCGATCATAATACCATACCAGCCTGCTTTACCCTGCTTTACTACGGTTTTTATCATGCTGTACTTGTTGATATGCTTTGACCATAGTATAAAGCAGTAAACTCTCTATACCATGGTCAAAGCATATCGGGAGAGACAATTTAAAACTCGTTCAGGTGAATAAGGGAGGACAGGCGATCTTTCTGATCTGTGCTCAGTTGTATGTGAGTGCAGCGGTCAATGCATTATTTACCCAAGATCAAAATGCATCAGCTTTTGATAAATGGTGTGGGGCAGAGAGAAGCAGGAAGCCATGATCCAGATGAAAGAGATGCAGATGATCCCATGGGCTGCTGTTGCGTGTAGCTTCAGTGGATGCATAATTCTCTGAAACGGGGAAAACATGCTGGGTTGGTACTGGGTGTGTGAGATATCTTAGAAACATACACGATTTTGTCATTCAGAGTTCACCTCACAACTATATATATATATATATATATATATATATATATATATATATATATATATATATATATATATATATAAACACAAACTTCGCTGTATATGCGGTCTATGACAAGCGTTTCGACTAGTTCTTTTGGGCAATGTCTTCAAATGTATTTTAATTGCATGTTCAGCAAAACAAAAAGAAAGAATAAATGTGCGTCTATAACTGATATCTCAGAGCGGGTATACGTACATTTATGTTTAACCCTGTAATGCCTGTGCATTCTTGAAATGAGAAAAGCTTACTTTATTCATGCAACTAGATTCTGTTTCTTGTAAACACAACACATTCTGGCTTGTGTGGCTTAATGTAAAAAAATACTAATAACATAGAGGAGTGGCTAAACATCATAGCACGTGATACAGAAACGAGCATTGCAGAGCTGAGTAAGGTGAAGAACAGAACGCGTTACGGCAGGCGTGTCTGATAGATCGCACTGACCTGATATATTTCCATCATGATAGCAGTGAGGGTGAAGATGGACACGTGGAGGTAGCAGTACTGCGTGAAGCTGCTGATATGACACATCGCCTTCCCGAAGTCCCAAGTGCTGCTCACAAAGCGAGCCTGCAAA
Organism: Polyodon spathula; assembly: GCF_017654505.1. Classification (NCBI taxonomy): domain Eukaryota; kingdom Metazoa; phylum Chordata; class Actinopteri; order Acipenseriformes; family Polyodontidae; genus Polyodon; species Polyodon spathula. The sequence goes on along the minus strand of NW_024473387.1, from coordinate 6,369 downwards.
CAGACCCACAGAATTCAGGGTGCATATTAAACAAACTGAGCCTGCATTCACCTGACCCTATTGTTAATGGGGACAAAATGATCAGACAAACAAAACATAAACATCTGGATGAGACATAAAACTGAGGTCCTGTTGTAAGTGACTGCAGCAGCAGTTGTGATGCATTGTTCACCCCCTAGTCTCTAAATTGCCTTGGATAAAGGTCTCTGCTACATAAACAAACAATAATAAATAATCTGTTAGCACTATGCATAGTTGCCAGGATCGTTACTGATTAGTATCAGAGCTGATGAGAAAGAAAGAGAGAGATCTCAAGTTTAGAGAAAGGGGAAAGGTAGTTAATATTATTATTAATTAGTCATTTAGCAGATACCTTTATCCAAAGCGACTTACAGAGACGCAGGTTCATGGAAATGTGGTATCGCTATCGAAGAACAAGATAAGGTGTGGTGCTGTTACCCTGGCTGTAGCAGAATGCTTCTGCACTTCATCATCAGGGGTGTGCTACACACAAACTCAAAAAAGCAGTAGAGGGTGAATTTATACAGATACATATGAATAAGTTATAACCAAAAGTGTCATCAAAGCAGAACAATACTTGAAGGAAAGTGCAGGCTACACAAAAACACATTGTATCAACAATTCTTCTTTCCGACACTCAAGACTGTCCCAAACCAGTGACTCACACAACTAAAGGCGTGTTTATGCTCCAACGCTCGACCGTAGTTAAAGAGTAAAGCGACCGGCGATCATCGCTGTGCAGTTTATAGTATCTCCAGAAAATCACCCTGCTCTATAACAGCAGTCTCTTAGAGTTCAAATCAACTGAACTTTGGCCTCATTGTTGACCTTGTTGCTAGGTGATAGAACGCTAAAATTGGATGACAGGCTGTTTGTTGAGAAGCTTGTCGGTACAATTGCTGCCTATCCCCGCATATATGCAGTAGGTAAAGCAGCTTATAAAGGTCAGCAGAAAAAAAGAGAATGCTTGAGTATTTTACACTCACGGCAAGTGAAAGCCTTCAAGATTGTCTTTTTTTTCATATCTGTTCACATTATATTTAACAAAGGCAGTGCAGAACTATAGGACAATACAATTTAATTATAAGTTGAATATAACGAATAAACGTTGACATCAAATGATATATCTGTCTATCTATCTAATCTAGCTACCAACTACATACAGAATGAGAGCTACACTGCAATACAGCGCAAATAAAATCAACATGAATTCTTAACGAAACGGAACACAAGCGCTCAACAAATGAAAACTCCCAGTCTGTTTTTGTTTGTTTTAATCTGTCTAGAACACGCCGTGTATTGTAGAATAACAGATGCCAGAAATGCATTTAGCGCAGAGATGGAAATAAGACACTCAGTGCATAGCATTCCGAATCACTTTAGGGTTTACATTCACAAGTCAAGTTAAAGCTATATACTTAAATTACCGGACTTTACCGGACTTTAAACGCTCATTTCAATTGTACTTTAGTCTGTAGCGCCAAGTAACAAAATAGGTCAACCTAGAATGTAACACACCTTTTATTATATATCTATATTGTATATGATCCGTTAACAATGGTTGCTTCTAATTGTTTTCTGACATTTTGTTTTCTATATATATATATATATATATATATATATATATATATATATATATATATATATATATATATATATATATATATATATATATATATAATGTACTACTTATTAAAATATAACAATTTAAATGTAACTATCAATAATCAAATGACTCACATCACAAACGTGAATTTCAGTCTGTGACTAAAATTAAGAATACTAAGTAAATAAAAATAATTGGTAAAATCTCAAAAAACCTTCACAGTCCTGGGATGAGAATTAGCCTGGGGTGAGGTAGCCTGTAGCATTCGCTCTCATTGTATTTAATCGAGCGATGGAAAACCGGCGTTAACGTCAACTGCATTGTGTCTTGTATTACGAATACGTTTGCATATAGCTGGGCTCTTTTTTTGCCTGTTAGCAATCTAGCATTTTATCATCCATTAAATATAAGTAATGCTTTGAAGAATTACGTATCCGTTTCTCTTCAAAAATTGTCTTAGTCTTTTCTCCCTTTCCTTTGTCATATCTAGCCTGGTCCTCAATGTAGCGGAAAACACGACTCAAGAGCACTAATAAAGTCCTTTCATTGGTGCAAACGAAAGAAAACAATATTTATATATTTAAAAAGTAATAAGAGATGGAGCATGATTTATAGAGGCTGACTAATAGTTCTTCAATAATGTCATTATCAAATCATTTGACAAATGTTATAAAACCTCTTACGAAGTTGACAAGCAAATTACCCTACCTCAAGCGTTCGTAAATTTAATTTTCTTTTCGTGCCAACAACCGTACTCAAGAAGCAGAGCTCAACTCTACAATACAACACATTAATACATTGGTGTATTATTTTATATTTTTAAAAAATTTAAAATTATTTTAAAACGAGACGAACGACTTACCTGAGGCAGAGCAGAGATGACTTTACCTCAGGAAAAAAAATAACACATGGCAGAAGAGCTGGGGCTAAGCGCAAGCTGGAAGCAAAATATGATAATTTATTTATTTTTGTTTCAATGAACACATATTCTTCTCGCATTTGTTTAAGTACAGCTATGCCCAAAAGTTTTGCATCAATCTATATAATTAATCACTTTTGCTTGATAAAGTCGAATGAAACCTGCTGAATAATGTTAACATATTGAATTACACACCGCTTTGTAGTTTTCCATAGACTTCACGCAAAACTCACCAAACACTAAAAAAGTACTATACTATGGCTTCCGAAAGACTTTTGATATATAATTTTGTATCTTCTTTGATGTTCAATGTAAAATATAAATGTTCTTCATATAGTTTTGATTTTTTTATTTCCTCAATCCAAACATTCTAGGTGATGCAAAACTTTTGGCTGTAGATGCATGCGGTGATAAAATGGACACAGTTACTGCTTGAACCACTTTTTCAATTGTTCTCTGGATACATAAATACATTGGATGCAGTATTTGTATTTATATGTAAGACGATTAGATTTCGTAGTGTTTTTCTTTTTTTCCTTCCCACAAAACTGTAAGTGTGTGTGTGTGTGGGGGGGGGGCTGTGTGTGCGTGTGATTTAACAAGTTCAGATTACACAAGCCTAAACACTAGAATGACACAGGAATACAACATCTCTCTCTCTCCTCTCCTCTCTCTCTCTCTCTCTCTCTCTCTCTCTCTCTCTGTCTAAAAGCATACCCCCTTGAAACACCTTTTCTTAAAAATACGTTATTTTTTACCATTCATTATCTAACCAGTTTAATTCATCCTTCCTGAATTATCAAAAATAATTATATTTAACATTCTTTAATATGGACTTAAATTATTATTATTCATTAAATTCGGTTGCAATTTGAACCTTAACACCCGTTTATTGTCTTTTTACTATAGATGCTAATATCCATGTATTTCAATAAATAAATAAATAACACGTGGGCTTCAGTGAGTTAAAGGAAAATAATTGCATCTCGGGTTTCTGTGACATTTTATAAACTACTCGACCTAACTGCCTCGTATTTATGATGTCCCCCTCCCTTTCTCCCTCTCCCTCTCCCTCGGTTCGCTGGAAGAACAAGCCCGTGTGAAATTAAAAGAATGACAAGGAACAGAAACAAGCCACGCCTCAGGAAAAACCAAAATAACACGGCAAGAGGATTAACCACTTTTTTTTTTTTGCAATTCCTATGGGGTGATTATAAAGTGTATTGTTTTCTGATGGTCTCTTTCTGCCTTTTAGCGTTTTATCTGTGCAGTTTCTCTCACCAAAATGCATAAGACACGGAAATAAAATTACAACGACGCCTGTTTGACAAAAAAAGGAGGGCTGGCGGGAGGGGATTCTGTCAACACATGCCTGCGGCTGTGCTTGAATAGGAACGACACAAAAACGGAGGCTGTGTGGTCCAGTGGGTAAAGAAAAGGGCTTTAACCAGGTGATGCAGTGTTGAAGGCTATTCGGGCTTAAAGCGTTGTGGGACCAATTAAAAGACAGATTCGCTATGGCTTATTCGCACACAGACCAAGAGCGTAAAAGCGCGTCAGAGAGCGCTGGCCATGGTACTGATTCCACAGAAGCAGTAACTAAGTGAGATCAATTGGCTTAACTGGAACCTATTTGGGTGCAGCCCAGAAATACGTAATGTATTGTAAAAAGTAAACACATGTTGTCTTTAGCTTAAGTACTGTACTGCCAATAGGTTTTGTACACATTTATTACCTGGGTTAATTAAAAAAAGGGTCAGAACTTTAACAGTTAACAAATTACAGCGCTTACCAGTGTAAACGGCGTGTTGAGAAGAGTTAGCATTAGATTTGCTAAAACCAGATTGAAGATGAAGAGACCGCTAGCGGTATACATGCGTTTCTCGACCACGATTTGGCACACCATCAGGTTTCCGATCACCGAGAAGATAATGATGAGCGAGTAGGCGACAATTAGCACGGTCTTCTGTGTGTCGCTGCCCGCATACAGTAAAGCCATCACATCGCTGGCCTCCTGCAAAGACAAGTTGCTGAAGAAGGACCTCTTGAAATCCTGATAGACCGTCTCCCGGTAGGTGCGATTCTGGAACCGAAGTTTAAACCACTTGTTGGAGAAAGGCACGGGCGAATCCATTTTCTTTTGCTCTGTAGATAGAACTTTTCTTTAAGACTTTTTTTTGCAAAGAATAAGGAACATTAATAGTTGCTAATAATAATAAAACTAACAATAATACAGTAATAGTACTAGTAATAATAATAACACCCCGCTGTCCTCCACCCGCCAACTTCCCAAGCCAAACAAACGTAAATATAAGCATTGTATTTTCCCTCATGGTCGCAGCAGCAAAATAATCAATTAAAACAACAAAGTTATGCAGTTAACTCCCGCTCCCAAAACAACACAGAAAGTACAACATGGCGAGTCGACCCTACATTTAACACCAGAGCAAAATAAACAAATCTGCGTGTATGTGTCTGAAAATAAGAAAGCAAGTTTTGATAACAGTTTTGTTTACGTTCAAGTTTTGCGCAAATGAAGGCTGACTTAAACTAAATAGTTTTGTAAACAGCAGAATGGGTTTTTAAGTGTTATTTTTTGTTTTAAAAAAGTGTTTTCCTGTACATATTCAACGTTTCTTAACTGCTTAAAAAAGAATGCTGTTGAGCTTAAATTGCTTTGTGAAATAAGCAGATGGCATCGTTCAATGCGGGATAGTATTCAGCAAGCTTTCAGTTGTGCCACAAACACTTTCAAATGACAGTACAATAAAAAAAAAAAAAAAAAATAAAAAAAAAAAAATCGTGATCGGTGATTTGACACTAAAAGTGTTTATTTATTTATTAAAGTATAAAATGTTCCTCAAAAGTAACCATGTATGTTTCATACTGATGAAGAACTAGTACTGTAGTTTAAAAAAATAATAATAAATAGTGTTGACTGTACTACATAATAATAATAATAATAATAATAATAATAATAATAATAATAATAATAATAATAATAATAAGCTTACGTATTTGTTTATTTTTCTTAATCTGTTGTTTTTCTGCAGTCTGTGTTCTTGTTCCCAAGCGTCCAGTCAATATTCAGATACAGGAATAATTCAGATTCGGGAGTTATATAGAGCAGAGGTTCTCAAACTATGAGGGGCGGGGTCAAGGGAGCCAATGTGCGTCACACATACATTGCGTGGTTACTCAACAATACAACACATTAATACATTGGTGTATTATTTTATATTTTTAAAAAATTGAAAATTATTTTAAAACGAGACGAACGACTTACCTGAGGCAGAGCAGAGATGACTTTACCTCAGGAAAAAATAACAGTTGGCAGAAGAGCTGGGGCTAAGCCCCGCAAATACTGACAAAATATGATTATTTATTTATTTTTGTTTCAGTGAACACATATTCTTCTCGCATTTGTTTAAGTACAGCTATGCCCAAAATTTTCAATCAATCCATATAATGAATCACTTTTGCTTGAAGTCGAATGAAACCTGCTGAATAATGTGTTAACATATTGAATTACACACCGCTTTGTAGTTTTCCATAGACTTCACGCAAAACTCACCAAACACTAAAAAAGTACTATACTATGGCTTCCGAAAGACTTTTGAGATTATATATATATATATATATATATATATATAAGAATTTAGCTCGTTTTGGTAAACTGGTGTCCCTGATTAAGGGAATCCCGCTGGGGTGCAAAAATGACAGTGTTAGGCATGTCATGTTGTTTAGAAGGCAGGCGTTTGTCTTCATAAATGATCCTAATTAATTCATTAATGTTGCCTGGAATTTTAGCGTGGAGGGGATG
>NW_024473386.1:0-3000 GCF_017654505.1 Polyodon spathula | reverse complement strand
CACTAGAAAGAAGGAACAGAGTAACCTTAAGCAAATGGCAAGACAGTTAAATAGGTCAGTCGACCATTTAGGAAAGGGGCGGTAGCTAACGGCACCCAAGCTCACTGACCCCGACGGGTAAACAACGTGGCATCTGAGGATTTGGAGAAGCAGATGCCCCCGTTAACCTCTGGGTCTATGGGCAAGGGTATAATAGGGGGGTGGCGTAGCTTCAGTGATTTGTTTCCTTTTGCAAATGGTTAAGGCTTAAATAACCAATTCGAGAGGAGAGTGTACTGTTTATAGAAAACCGTGACAACAGACACATTTGTCTGTGTAATAACATTGTTTGTCTTGTGTGTCGTTTTCCTCACTAAGAATACTCAGCACAATCCGGAGCTGCAGCCGCAGGCCAGCGAAAAACCCGGATATCACCACTCACCTTCCCACTACAGGAAATGTCGTTTGCACCACTATCACTAAATCACGCACTATAATATTGTGTCTGTGTTTTGTGTTTTTGTGTTCCTTAGTGGGCACCCTAATATTTAGTCTTGCCGCTGTACCACTTCCAACATTATTATTATTTGCAGGTTCGCTATAAGGCACTGGACATTACAATCATTTAATAAACACCCTTGCACCTGTAAATCATCGTCTGTGTCATTAATCCACTCTGCACTGCACTCACCTGCATGTATTCACCACTTTGCCACACGTGGTTGTCAGGAGTGAGATGGACTACGCAGCACTGTCGGCGCTGCTGGAGTAGCTGGATAGCAGACGGGAGGCGGAGGAGAGATGGAGAGAGGAGAGGTACACCGCGCTGATCGAGAAGGTCGGGCTGGCGATACCTCCCCCAGTATCAGCAGAACTGAGGGTGACGGCTCCAAAAGGCAAGGGCGCACAAAATGACGGTGGAGGATGACCCAGAAGCATACCTGGTGGCATTTGAGCGGTTGGCTACCACCGCGTCATGGCCCCGACAGTACTGGGCAAGTCAACTAGGACCCTGCCTGATTGGTGAAGCCCAGGCAGCATACCAGGCGATGGGCGATGATGACGCCGCCCAGTATGACCTAGTAAAGCTGGCCATTCTCCGCCGTCTTAATATCACGGAGGAAACTCACCGAGTGAGGTTCCGGGAGTACAAGAGATCCCAGAATATATGCCCCAGGGTGGTCGTGGAAATTCTGCGACCACATGGTACACTGACTCACCCCGGCGCTAAAATCAAGCGCACAGATGGGTGAGACCATAGTGATCAAACAGTTTTGCCATGTGGTCGGCACTGCGACCCAAGCGTGGATACGCCACCACAACCCCGACACCCTGGACCAGGCAGTAAAACTCGCTGAGGACTTTGAGGACTCCCTGGTATCAGCCCAGACTGGACTACTCACGACGCCAGTCCAACGGACCATCCGAGCCCCACCTCCTCCCTCTGCTCCACCAACCCTCTACCACCTGGACCGGGACAACGACCTCCTAGAGCGCCGGCCCCAATGGGCAACCTTGCCTCCCCTCCATGGAGTCCAATGTTGGCCCCCAGCTGGGGTAGAGGTGTTACCCCCGCCCCATTGCCATACCAGCAGCGGAACAGATCACTAACCCCTGTACCCTCCTTTCCCCCTACCTGTTTTAGGTGCCACCAGCTGGGTCATCAGGCCAGGTCGTGCCCATTTGCGATGGAGTGTGACGTGGCCGTATGCAATCTGGCATCTGAAGCGGGTAAGCGAGAGAAAAATGGTCAGGAGGGGCCTTGTATTGTTAATGTGATTTTGGGTAATGTGAAAACCCATGCATTAGTGGACACAGGGTGTGGTCAGACCTTAATTAGAGCATCTCTCTTGGGCGGTGTGTTGTGGCAGCCACAAGGTCAGGTGGCGATCTCCTGTATCCATGGAGACACGGCAACATACCCCCACAGTTAAAGCATATTTATCAGTCGGTCTGATAAAACGTCACCTGGTAGTTGGGGTAGCAGAAAGGCTACCACATCCAGTTATTCTGGGTCGAGACTGGCCAAACTACAAAGAATTGGTGAAACTTTAATTATCGTCAGGGCTGGTATGTGCATCTACACCGTCTTTTTCCGCTTTCCCTTTGGTAACCATTTTAAAAAGGAAAGTTTGTCTCTACAAGAGAGGGGATAACCGGCCAGCCTCTTCCCCTGGTGTTCCTGGTGCGGGAAGGAGGACCATCTGTTGGCGGTCCTGCCCAGATGTGCCACCGGCAAACTGGTGTGGCCGGTGTGAGGAGGACGGCCACAACTGGGCAGGATGCCCCTACAATCAGGCCCAGGAAGAGGTGCAGTGTTCACCCCGGGCATCAGGGGCCACCCCACTACCTCCAGCACCACCACCTTCACCACCATCCCAGGAGATCTGGGACTGGTTGATGCACCCTGAGGCAGACCTCGTCCACGATCTCCCCATAGTTATCAACACGCTGTGGCGTCGAGATGGGGAGAGGTGGGAAAAGTGGGAGGAACAACACCACCCAGCGTCCTTCCCAGAGGTTGTCCTCATGGTGGTTAATTACCTGGCGGTAGACATGGGAGATGCCCCATTCCCTCCAACAAAGAGGGTGGAGCTGCCTTCCCGAGAGCCAGAGAGGGGTGAGCTGCCTTCCCGAGAGCCAGAGAGGGGTGAGCTGCCGCCCCGAGAGCCAGAGAGGGAGGAGCCGCCGCTCCAAGAGCCAGAGAGGGAGGAGCCGCCGCTCCCAGAGCCCAGAGAGGGAGGAGCCGCCGCTCCCAGAGCCCAGAGAGGGAGGAGCCGCCGCTCCCAGAGCCCAGAGAGGGAGGAGCCGCCGCTCCCAGAGCCCAGAGAGGGAGGAGCCGCCGCTCCCAGAGCCCAGAGAGGGAGGAGCCGCCGCTCCCAGAGCCCAGAGGGGAGGAGCCGCCGCTCCCAGAGCCCAGAGGGGAGGAGCCGCCGCTCCCAGAGCCCAGAGGGGAGGAGCCGCCGCTCCCAGAGCCCAGAGGGGAGGAGCCGCCGCTCCCAGAGCCCAGAGGGGAGGAGC
>NW_024473385.1:0-3001 GCF_017654505.1 Polyodon spathula | reverse complement strand
CGCCGCTCCCAGAGCCCAGAGGGGAGGAGCCGCCGCTCCCAGAGGGGTCTCCTCAGAGCCCACGACGGAGAGCTATTTCCCAAGATACGGGTTCCTTGCGGACGCCCACGTGACGTCTGCCTGCAGACGCCCGTGGCGGGTTCCTTGCACCACCCGTGATTCTTGGTTCCGCCGCACAGGAACGCGGCGTGGCAGGGATGACACATTTGGATCGCCTGGGGTTGCCTGCTGCTCCGCATCGCCTGGGGTTGCCTGCTGCTCCGCATCGCCTGGGGTTGCTGGTGTCTCCTTTTTGTTTCCTAGGGTTGCCGAGGGTCCGCTGCCGCCGTCGCCTCCCGAGGGTCCGCTGCCATCGCTGCCTCTGCCACCAGAGGGAGCCGGGCCGCCGTCGCCGTACTACCTTGGAGATCCGGGGCCCCCTCAACCAAAGAAGGCTTGGGGGCTCAGACATCAACCCCACCCACCACCACCCACCAAAACAGCCCACCCAAGGGACATAATTGGACTCTTGGGGGGGGGGGGGGAGTTGTGACGGGGAACTCCCCGTCTATATGAATATGTTTGGAACTGGCAGGGAGGGGGTTAAATTTCTCCCTGCCAGAAAAACATGTGAGAATGTGGCTGGAGCTCTAATTGAATAATTATTGATTAATTGGGCTCCAGCCACAGGGGATAAAAGCCAGGGGAGAGGCCCTGGCTGGGGGTGTGTGTTTTCTGTTTGGGGTGTGTTCTTTTGTTTGGGAGTTTGCTTTTGTGTTGGAGAGTTTTGTGTTTTTAGAAGAAAGGAGTATCTTGTTTAAAGACCTGGAACCTGACTGTTTATTTTTGTAAGTTCATTTTGATTATTTATTTTTGAACCTCTTTTTGTTGGCCCTTGTGCCTATTTATTTGATTATTTTTGTTTAATAAAGAACTTTATTTTTGCCTTTACTCTGTCTCTGAGTCTCAACACTCTGTCATCCTGTCACAGGGAGTTGGCCGATTGCGGCCGGTGTACGTTGTACATGGGGGGAGGTGTTAGAAATTGGCAGGGATGGGGTTAAATTCCCCTACCTGCCTGGGTTTATTATGTTCAGGTGGCTGGGGTTGATTAGTTGATTAGGTTAATTAACGATCAATCAGCGCCCAGCCACCTGACATAAAAGGAGGCCTCTGCTTCCCATTAGGAGGAGGGAGCTGAGGAAGCAGGTTGGTGTTTGTGTTTGTTGTTTGTGATTTTTGAATTTTCTAAATCCAGTGAAGGCATTGCCCAGCCTGGAAACCTTTATTTTTGTGAGTTTTGTTTTTTGCTTTATTTGTGTTTAAATATCTTTTATTTTGCCCTTGTGCACTTTTATTTTGTGTTTATTTATAATAAAAGTATTATTTTTTTGAACTGCAGTCTGTCTCTGGGCCTCTATCCACTCGCCAGCCTGCCACAATACCCTCGCCCATGACCCCTAGGTTAATGAGGGCATCTGCTCCTCCAATCCTCAGATGCCACGCCGTTTACCGTCCGGGTCAGTGAGCTTGGGTGCCGTAGTTCCGCCCCTTTCCTAAATGGCCGACTTCCACCTACCCTACGGAATAAATTGTCTTGCCATTTGCTTAAGGTTACTCTGTTCCTTCTTTCTAGTGCCCTCACAGGTCGGGAAGGAGATCTAACACCAAGAATCATTTGATCTCTGTCACAGGGAGCAAAACAGTTCAATATTCTACACATGAAATACGGAAGCAGTGTTCTCCCTGCCCAAGAGAAGTGCCCCATTCCCCCCCCCCCCCCCCCCCCCCCCCCCTGGTGGTCGTCTGCGGGACCAATTTTGCATTGAGTGGTTTGCACCAGACGCCCAGTTTAAACGTAACTACACCAAACGTGGTTTTTAGATCACCACCTACACCTTGAACATAACGACAGTAAAAAATTTAGTCGCCCGTTTGACCGGAAGGCGGCTGAAGTTTACGTCCTCGGTAAGTTACCTCCGTACCAGACACGCCTCATGTATAATGACTGGTATCTCTTCCACACCTTCATAAGGTGTCGTCGTTCGTCGCTACATTGTGTCATCTAAACCGAAATCTGTTACGGACCGACTTTATTTGGATCACTGTCTGAGACATACTGGTAGAAGTGACAGACTCTCGTCCTGACGGGGTCGGGTTGTAGGGACCATAGCTCCTATTTCCCGAGGGATCGTCCCCTTTACGGTCATGACTTATTCGCCCCTTCGAAGTCGTCTCACAAATTTCGAACGCGAATAAGTGTGGGTCCCCAGGTGAGTGTGAAACGAGGGAAGAGTCACTCGACTATTTTCACAGGTTCACTGTCACTTTTTTTGAAGATGAAAACCTACCCAGACAGCGATGAAGATCACCGACTGATAAACTTGCGTAGACTCTTCCCACCTACCACAACTGGCTTCCAATTTGAACGTACCTACATCAAATTCCGATCAGACCGCCTTCTTAATGTCATAACACGTCTCTACCGTCTTCCAACAGAATTTCGACCCCCGTACCATCTCCTGTGATTTGTCCTTCTGAACGTCGTGGGGTATTCGGATAGTATCCGTCGTCCTTACAACGTAACCGACTAACCGTAATAACGTTTGATGGTCTTGGACACGGTACCTTTTCCTGAGGTAAACTAACCTGAGGTCCAGTTCGCATTTGATTTCCCACAGTTACGCCCCGTCATCCATCCTCAGGAAGGACCACGACCAGAAGTCGACAGATATCCGTTACGCTCTTCACCTCGACCTGTAGGAAGAACAGCGAGAAGCCCCGATCTTAACAAGCTGTCGTGATACCGCGACTTTAAAGGAATTGTTCAGTGCGACGGAGAAACAACCCTCCCCGACCGCTTAGTCTTGACGATCTGGTCATAAATACACTACAGTCATTGTTATATATTTAATCAGTACAACTTCACGATACTTGAAAGAACCAACTCTCAGGATACCTTCGTCCCTATATCGCGACGTGTGGAGCGGGACCAACTCTCAGCACACCTTCGCGACCACAT
>NW_024473384.1:0-3000 GCF_017654505.1 Polyodon spathula | reverse complement strand
CGAGACGCGGGAAGTGGGACCAACTCTCAGGACACCTTCACGACTATATCGCGACGTGGGAAATGGACCAACTCTCAGTACAACTTCACGACTACATCGAGACGGTAGGAAAGTGGTAACTCTCAACACCCCTTCACGACCACATCGCGACTCGGGAAAGGGGTCCAACTCTCACCACACTTCGCGACCAGATCGAGACTTTTAGGAAAGGGACCAACCGAAAAAACTATATATCAAATTAACCCAATGATTTCCACTTAGTCAGTAAAAAATGAAATCCGATTATCTGGAAATTTAAAAACAAACAAAAAGGTTTGACTCGCCAAGGTAATTGTTGGAATGTACCAAGGTGAGGTGTGTGGGACCAACAGAGACTCCACACACCCCTCCATACTGTCTCTCCTTAATTGGAGGATCAATATTTAATGGAGGACTTGCCCCACTCCTGGTCTGACATCATTCCAGGGACTGTCACACGGGGTCTAACCTACCAGACCGTTCAGTAAGGTCACCCTGACGAAGAAGATTTGTCAGACCTTCTTCGTCAGTGTGACCCTCGTGAATCTCCTGAGGGCAGGACAGGAGGTTCATATGGAACGACTCGAGAGGAGGAGACGTCCTGTTGTCCCGTATTCGAGGAGGAGATGCGACCAACGTGGAGATGAGTACTGGTCTGGTTCTCGAGGGTCTAGAGGTTGGGGTTACCCGTTGGGGTAGATATGGTCCCTCCGTTTCCAACCCGGAGTCGACCCCCTTGATACGATGGGGACGGGACGACGGAACTGTCGTCGCCCTGTCTAAACATCGGAGTCGATGAAGACGGGGTGACAAAGTATGAAAAGTCCACTGTTGTCATGCTTGTATAGGGGACCAATACGGGTAGCCGTTACCTAACACTACACCGCTGTACAATAAACCGTAGCCTACGGGTAAGAGATGGGAAAATGGTCGGGAGGGGCCTTGTATTGATTGATGTGGTTTTAGGGAATGTGAAAACCCACGCATTAGTGGACACAGGGTGTTTGGACAATTAAACCTGTGGTGAGAGAATCGTGGCAGGCACAAGCACCGCCGTGTTCCTGTATCCATAGAGGACATAGCATACCCCACTAAGATGGTATATTTATCCAGTAATTCTCGATATAGTAGTCATGCTGGCTATTTTCAGTGGACCATCATCCCCACCTACTTTCCCGTAATTGTGGGCATTAAGACCCGGCTCTGACCGGTTTGATGTTCCTCAAACATTATTACTACCGTCAGTCCCGGTGTGCCACGTACCGTTTTTTTCTTTGGCAAAAAAAGAAAAGGGAAATAATTGGTGAATTTTTTCCTTGACAAAGGGAGGTAAAAGTAGGGTCCATTTTGTTTTCTCTATTCCTAAAAACAAAGACCCTCCCTCGTAGTTACTCTGGAGGGACCATCATGAGACATGGTCTGTCTGGTACCAGACAGCTCAGTTTGCGGTTAGTTTCCGCTCAACACACTGGCTTTTGTCTACGAAAGTGGTCGAGAGCTACTCCAGCCTCTCTCATATCACACCCGGGTTTTGTTGTGGGCCCAAAACGTGTGACCCCACACTTGTGCACACTTGGGGACAGGTCCGCTCTATTGAAGGTAAGGATGTTGATGACACTGGTGTGCAGTATATATCCACACTTCATTATTAAGGGCAATTATTAGAAGGATAACCTTGTCATGGGTCAGGACAGCCTGTAACACCAATTGATGGCAGAACACCGATCGCGTGGCTTTCTAGCTGACAAAACAAGGGAATGGATATTGGCTCAATTCTATTGGGTAGGTCTTCATACTGATGTGTCGAAATATGTAGCCACATGCCCAGACTGCCAGCGAGTAGCGCCGGGTCGAGTGTGCCCCGCCCCTTTGGTCCCACTGCCAATTATTTCCACTCCCTTTGAGTGCATTGCAATGGACATAGTGGGCCCTTTGCTACCTTCTGACTCTGGGTATATGCATATATTAGTAGTGGTAGATTATGCAACGCGATACCCGGAGGCAGTTCCATTGAGGTCCACTAGTGCAGCTGCAATAGCCAAGGAACTAGTGCAGATTATGTCTAGAGTAGGGATCCCCAAAGAGATACTGACTGATCATGGAACTAACTTCCTGTCTAACACGTTACAGCAAGTATACAAAATATAAAAAATACATCCCATCAGGACATCTGTTTATCATCCACAGACAGATGGTTTGGTGGAACGATTTAATCAGACCTTAAAGCAGATGCTGAGATGATTTGTAACACAAGAGCAAAAACATTGGGCATTGCTTCTCCCCTACCTCCTTTTTGCAGTGAGAGAGATGCCACAGAGTTCGAGGGGGTTCTCCCCCTTTGATATCTTTTACAGCAGACAGCCTCATGGCATCCTCGATCTGTTGAGGGATGGGAAGAGCACAAAGGCTTGTCCAAAAATTTAGTGCAGCATGTGCTCCTACTTAGAGATTGCCTGGATTTAGTCGGTCTGGTTGGCCAAGGACAATCTCAGATCGGCTCAGCACCGGCAACGTCAATGTTAAATAAAAAACTGTCCTCACGGATTTTGACCTTTTGACCAGGAAGATAGTAATGCTGCTCCTCACTAATAACTATTTTCCTCACTAGTACTTTATCACTCACTCTGGATCGTGTGTTTTGTGATTTTGTGTTTTAATACCGTGTCTATTCTTTCGGGACTCAACGTGACCGCGTTTATCACTGACACAATACACAAGTGTGCTAAGCCGGATCAGTTTGGCGCAAATTATTTTACTGTTGTCACGTGACGGCCTTTAATATAAACCATTCACTTCATTAAGCACTGCATCATTGCTGCACCTGCACAGTACCTACCACTTTGCCACAGGATGGTACAGAATGCCTCCCATGTCAACTTATTGATGCTGAATCACTGGTATCCTTTAATACCTGACTTGACAACATTTAGGTCAACCAGTTTACACTGACTGAACACTGGTGGGTCAAATGGTCTCCTCTCG
>NW_024473383.1:0-1762 GCF_017654505.1 Polyodon spathula | reverse complement strand
CTGAACATGAACCACTTACCCTCTGAACCTGAACCCCTGAACCTCATCCACTGAACCTGAACTACTGAACCTGAACAATGAACCACTGAACCAAAACCACTGAATCACGGAACTCCTGAACCCCTGAACTGCTCAAAGACTGAATCTACTACTGAACCTCAACCACTGAACAGCTCAACCACTGAACCACTGAACCTGAATAACTAAACCTGAACCACTGAACCAATGAACCAAAACCTGAACCACTGAATGCCTGAACTGCTCAACCACTGAATCTGAACCATTGAACCTGAACCACTGAACTGAACTACTGAAACACTGAGACTAAACCACCGAACCTTAACCTGAACCACTGAACATGAACCACTTACCCTCTGAACCTGAACCCCTGAACCTGAACGTGAACAACTGAACCTGAACCCCTGAACCCCTGAACCACTGAACCACTGAACCTGAACCACTGAACCTGAACCACTGAACCTGAACCACCGAACCTTAACCTGAACCACTGAACCACTGAACCTGAACGTGAAAAACTATACAACTGAACCTGAACCACTGAACCTGAACGTACAACTGAACCCCTGAACCCTGAACCGCTGAACCACTGAACCTGAACTACTGAACCTGAACCACTGAACCGCTCAAACAATGAACTACTGAACCTGAAACACTGAACCTGAACTACTGAACCACTGAAACTGAACCACCGAACCTTAAACTGAACCACTGAACCACTGAACCTGAACTGAAAGAACTGAACCCCTGAACCGCTGAACAACTGAACCTGAAGTACTGAACCTGAACCATTGAACCTGAAGTACTGAACTTGAACCACTGAACGCCTGAAACTGAACCACCAAACCTAAACCTGAACCACTGAACCTGAACCACTGAACTTTAACCACTGAACCACTGAACCACTGAACCTGAACCACTGAACCTGAACCACCTGAAACTGAACCTGAACCTGATGAGACCACTGAACCCACTGAAATCCTGAACCACTGAACCTGAACCACTGAATCTCTGATCCTGAACCACTGAACACTGAACAACTGAACACTGAACCACTGAACCTGAACGTGAACAACTGAACCTGAACCACTGAACATGAACACTGAACCACTGAACCTGAACCACTGAACCTGAACCTGAACAACTGAACCACTGAACCTGAACCACTGAACCTGAACTGAACCACTGAACCTGAACCACTGAACCTGAACCACTGAACCACTGAACACTGAACCACTGAACCTGAACACTGAACCTGAACAACTTGGTGACTTGACTTGGTGACTTTGGCGAGTTTGTGCCACTGTTCCTGAACCACTGAACCTGAACCACTGAACACTGAACCTGAACCACTGAACCTGAAACACTGAACCACTGAACCACTGAACCTGAACCACTGAACCTGAACCACTGAACCACTGAACCTGAACCACTGAACCTGAACCACTGAACCACTGAACCTGAACCACTGAACCTGAACCACTGAACCACTGAACCTGAACCACTGAACCACTGAACCACTGAACCACTGAACCAGAGGTGACTTGGCTGAAACCACTGAAACACTGAACCACTGACCCCTGAACTCGGTGACCTTTGGACTTGTTGACTGAACCTGAACCACTGAACTTGTGACGCTGACTCCACTGACCCACTGAACCTTGGTGACTTGTGACTTATGACTTGGAGTAGCTTGGGTGACTGGGGGAACTGTGACTTTGCTGACACTTGAACCTTGACCATA
>NW_024473382.1:0-1181 GCF_017654505.1 Polyodon spathula | reverse complement strand
CTTGGAGTGAACGTCTGGTCGGAACTGAGACACTGTGGCTTGAACTACTGGACCTTCTGAGACTACGGACTCTTGGTGACTTTGTACTTCGGTGAACCTGAACCACTCTGAACCTGAACTACTGAACCACTGATCCACTTACCCAATGAACCTGAACAACCGAACCTGAACAATTGAACCTAAACCTCAACCACTGAACATGAGCCACTGAACCACTGAACCTGAAACCTGAACTACTGAACCTGAACCACTGAACCACTGAACCTGAACCACTGAACCTAAAACCACTAAACCACTGAACCTGAACCACTGAACCACTGAAACCACTGAACCTGAACCATGAACCTGAACCAGAACCACTGAACGCTGAACCACTGAAACTAAACCACTGAACCTGAACCACTGAACCACTGAACCTGAACCACTGAACCTGAACCTGAACCACTGAACCTGAACCACTGAACCACTGAAACCTGAACTGAAACACTGAACCAACCTGAACACTGAACCACTGAACCTGAACCACTGAACCTGAACCACTGAACCACTGAAACTGAACTACTGAACCCTGAACAACTGAACCTTAACCTGAACCACTGAACCCCTGAACGCTGAACCACTGAATCTGAACCATTGAACCTGAACCTGAACCACTGAACCACTGAACCTGAACCACTGAACCTGAACCACTGAACCTGAACCACTGAACCACTGAACCTGAACCACTGAACCTGAACTGAACCACTGAACCTGAAACACTGAACCACTGAACCAACCTGAACCACTGAACCTGAACCACTGAACCACTGAACCTGAACCACTGAACCTGAACCACTGAACCACTGATCCCTGAACCACTGAACCTGAACCTGAACCACTGAATTGAACCACTGAACCACTGAACCTGAACCACTGAACCTGAACAACTGAACCTGAACCACTGAACACTGAACCACTGAACCACTGAACCACTGAACCCTGAACCTGAATCTGAACCACTGAACCTGAACCACTGAACCACTGAAACTGAACCACTGAACCTGAACCACTGAACCTGAACCACTGAACCTGAACCACTGAACCTGAACCACTGAACCTGAACCACTGAACCTGAACCACTGAACCACTGAAACTGAACTGAACTACTGAACCTGAACCACTGAACCACTAAACCTGAACCA
>NW_024473381.1:0-1000 GCF_017654505.1 Polyodon spathula | reverse complement strand
GAATTCACCATACAGGTGTGTGGAAACACGTCACACCACGATCAAAAGAAATCTCTGAGGACCTCAAAAAAACAGTTATTGATACACATCGTCTAGAAAGGGTTACAAAACCATTTCTAAGGATTTGGGGCTCCTACAATCCACTGTCAGACAGATGGAGAAAGTTCAAGACCACAGTCACTCTACCCAGGAGTGGTCGTCCTACCAAAATCTCTCCAACAACAAACCGGAAAATCATCAAGGAAGTCACAAAGAACCCCCGAGTAATATCCAAGGATCTGCAGGCCACTCTCGCCTTGGCTAATGTGAGTGTTCATGACTCAACTATCAGAAAAAGACTGAACAAGAATGGTGTTCATGGAAGCATAGCCAGGGGGAAACCACTGCTCTCTAAATGCTGCCCATCGCAAGTTTGCCAAAGAGCACATAGATGATCCACAAGACTTCTGGAACAATGTTCTCTGGACAGACGAGTCAAAGGTAGAACTTTTTGGCCTCAATGAGAAACGTTGTTTGGCGAAAACCAAACACTGCGTTCGAACAAAAGAACATCATCCCAACCATAAAGAATGGTGGTGGGAGTGTGATGGTTTGGGGCTGCTTTGCTGCCTCAGGACCTGGACGGCTTGCCATCATTGACACAACCATGAATTCTGCATTGTATCAGAAGTTTCTACAGGACAATGTTAGGCCATCCATCCGTGAGCTGAAGCTGAACCAAAAATGGGTCATGCAGCAAGACAATGATCCTAAAAACATACAAGCGGATCTACTAAAGAATGGTTACAGAAGAAGAAATTCCGTGTTTTGGAATGGCCTAGTCAAAGTCCGGACCTAAACCCCATTGAAATGTTGTGACGGGACCTGAAGCGAGCTGTCCATGCAAGGAAGCCCTCAAATGTCAGAGTTGAAGCAGTTCTGTAAGGAGGAATGGGCCAAAATTCCTCAAAACCAATGTGAGAGACTGACCAACAGTTACAGGAAACGCTTAGTTGAAGTC
>NW_024473380.1:0-4000 GCF_017654505.1 Polyodon spathula | reverse complement strand
ATTGCTGCTCAAGGGGGTGCAACCGGTTACTGAATCTAAAGGTTCACATACTTTTCCACACATGGATATTGAATGTTGAATCAATTGTGGATAAATAAATGTTAAAAAAAATATCATGTTTTTGTGTCATTTGTTTAATCAGGTTATCTTTATCTATTATTAGGACTTAGATTAAGATCTAATGACATTTTAGGTTTGAAATAAGTGAAAATCCTAAGGGGTTCACAAACTTTTTCTTGGCACTGTAGCAGACAGGTATGTAAGCGGGACCTCCATTTGATAGCAGAGTAGTGCGAGGCGTCTTCACAGCACCTTGTGTTTGATAGTTTTTGTTCAGTGTTTGCCTTTTGTATGCCAGGCTGTATTTCCCATGTGCTCTACCATTGCTGGTAACGTCATGTGGGGTTCCTGTATAATCATCAGTACGATATGTAAATAAACCTGCGCACCTGCAGGGAGTGTCAATCCCAACCTTTCAGTCGTCTCGGACTTCTGTCAATCAAACAGCGAACACGCATCCACGTCATCATTTCAAGTAATCGTTCGGTCCCTTTGAGCAAGTCCTCTGTTAAAATTAGCAATATTGCAGATAAGCAAGGGTAACTGCAATACAATAATTGTTCAGTTCTACATTTTAAATGTTAATTTACCTATAACATTGTATATTTTAACTGCTTTTAAGATGCTGTCCATTTTCAGTGCTACTGTTTGCCATGTGTGTGAAAACATTATTATATTAGTAGAGTAAAACTCACTTGGTCTGAAAGTTGAGACTTTTCCACCAGCAATGATTTAAATCTACTGAAAAGATCTTCTGAGCAGAAGTACTTCAAGGATTAAAAAAACTAGACATCACATGTTTAAAAAAAAAAAAAAAAACACAAAAAACATGCACCCGTCAGTTTGAACAGTTTATGTGTGTGTGTGTGTGTGTGAGCAGTGCTTGAGAGAGCTGGCGTAACAACTAGCCACAATGTACTAAAGCTTTTCTAACAGAGTTGGAGAGATAAGATGATGTACTGTACATTCAAGCAGAACATTTGACTCTTCAGAGGTTGTCGCTGTTGAAGAAACTGCTGTTTACTCTTAAACTTACAATAGAGCTTAAAAGAAAACCTGCACTAAACTAAGCGAGATTTAAAGGGTAAGATAAATATACTTCAGTGATTCTCAGATTGACAAGTATGTGACAATTCCATCAGATTACATGTGACAAGATCACATTTGTTTCTGTAGTTTGCTTTTAGTCATTGTGCTTTTACTGTCCTTAAAGGTTAAAATACAATTTAAATGGAAAGTTAGTACAAGAATATAGCCTATTTCAAGGATTACATATAAAACACATGGTGATCTTTATCAAGGGTCTTTATAAATATGTCTATCCTACTGTTTCTGGTGCAAGGTGTGGTCTTCTATTCCTTCTGTGCAGCAAATATAACCCCTGTACCACCGCTAATTTGCTCCCTCTACCATTGTCGGAAGTCATTCAGAAACCTTACTATTCATGTGCCTCTACAGACAACACACAGACATTGCATTTCTTTTGACTCTAATTAGAAAAAAGTGTCATTGTAACTTGAGTACATGATGTGACTCAATCGACCTTCCATGTTTTATGTAAATTTATTTTTATATAGTTTTTACTGATGGCTGCTATGTACTGTATGTAGCAACTGAATTTGTAATTGCTTTTTAAAAAAAATAAATTTAGTCGTCTCCAATTTTTTACCCCGGTTTTCTCCCCAATTTAGTGTGCCCATTTATTATCTGTATCCTTGGCTCACCGCTCGCACCCCCCCTGCCGACTCGGGGAATGGAGGCTGGAGCACGCGTCCTCCGAAACGTGCTCCTGCCAATCCTGTCATTTTTTGCACTGCAGATCCACAGCGAGGCCACCAGACCTATAGCGCCGGAGGACAACACAGATCTGGCGGCTCCACTGCAGAACCACAGGATGGTGTCCAACTGATAGCTTTTTGTGTCCCCAACGACTCAATCGCGACGCGCCATTTTTTTACCCTAATTTAAGGATTTCCCTCCCCCATGATTAGGGGATGCTCCAACTTGGTAGCGCTAATCTGCGTAATCAGTGCTCACCGTGCGACTGAATTTGTCCTCCGCGTTTTAAAAAAAATAAATTTAGAGGTCTCCAAGGAAAATTTTCTTCACCCCGTTTTCCCTCTCCCCAATTCACGATGCCCGGGCATTTCGTAATTGTTCTTGGCGTTTTTCGCACTGCCGGTTCGGACAAGCGGTCAACACGTGGTGCCAATCCTGTCACCTATAGTGCCGGTCGGAACCAACAGCCTATGTTCCGCTGCTCAGCACTCTTTTCCACCTAAGCGAACCACAGGTGCCCTATCAACCACAGGGGTTGCTGATAGCGATATCCGTGATGAACCGTGGATTTCCCCCCCCTTGCCAACCTAAGCTCTCCCGAACCCTTACCCGGGTGCGGTAGAGCGCTCGTTGTGTGTGCCACCCCCCTAGGAACCCCAGTCTACGGGTCGACATGTGACAAGCCTTTATATCGAACTTGCAATCTGAACAATCTCCAGTTCCTTTAGCCGCACAACCCTGTAATATAGAGCACATCCTGCACCCCACGTCGACCGCCTTTACTGGATGCGCCACTTTGGAGCCCCATGGATTTACAACTTGGGACGCCCCTTACAAATGGCTTTTTATGAAGAAAAACAACAACAACAACAAAAAAAAAAACAAGGTGACTTTTATTTAGGTTTATTCATTCCTTTTGAGTATTGATAAAGCAAGTCAATGAAATGGTGTGATTTTTCTCATTTAAATATGTGTCTAACACCTGACTATACAGTTAGTCTACGGAAGGTGCATATAGTACCATTTCAATGTGTTTGTTCATGGTACAAGCAATTATATATTACAAGTTAGCCTTTGAATGGTGTTGCCATCTGCTGACCTGGAATGCCGGCAGAGAATGTATTTTCTATATGTTGTTGTTTTTTTATCTGAAAAAAAACCAAATCATATTTTTTATGACCTGCTGAAAATAAAGTTCACCAGATGGATATTGCATACTGCGGGTACAGGATTAATTTAGATTTTCATGAAATGTACATTTATGCAGGAGGCTGTGTTTGTCTGGATAAACTACAAATAGAACAAGGTTAGGCTTATTCCATTGTGCTAGCTAGAAATATGGCCTGTATATAAGTACAACATGTTCTTCGCACTACATAGTTTAATGAGATGTTCTCTGATCTACATGTATTTTAAACTTGGGGATAACGGCACATTGAAATGATTGCGGCATTATCTTTAACCACCACCATACATAACTTGGCCATGTGATTGATACGACACATTGAAGTTCATCTTCCAGGCTTCTGTTGTCACGTGCAGCCTCCTCATGAGGTATGACCCTTTCTGTACACTGGGCAATGGGGTTTCTACTTGAATTGAAACAGTACTGATGGAGAGCTCTGTTTCTTCTGAGGCTAAAGGTGGGGAGTGAAGTTTTGTGCGAGGAGGGATCAGAATTTAAATTGTCCAGCTGATGGCTTGTGCAGCCTGGTCAATGCACTACAGTAGCTGTTGTGAACCCAAACCAGGTCAAGGGATTAATGGAGAAGGAAATACTGGTGACCCCTGATCATTAGTAATGTTGGTATATGCTTTTCATCTAGTGCAAAAAAAAAAAAAAAAATGTAATTTTAAAGGTATTTATTTGTATTATAAGAATTATTGTGCTTCATTTTTGAACAAGAGCAAGTGTTATGAATTGTGTCCTGTAATTGTCACCAGTAGTGTCACTGTATAGGTTTACTTGCTTCACTGTATTTAGGAAAACAAATGTCATGTACTACCATCTACTGGCAAAATACAGTTACTACAAGAAATTGTAATTGTTTGTTTCGCAATATACCCGTTGTATTATAATTGACATAACTGTGGTAGACTCTATTAAAGACTGGAACATATGTAGTATTAAAATAATGCCCCAATATAGCCTTCAACAACA
>NW_024473379.1:0-3687 GCF_017654505.1 Polyodon spathula | reverse complement strand
GTAGCAACACATTCATTTTATATAGCGCCTTTGTGGCTTGGCCACCCCAAATCGTTTTACAACATATTTTTCAAATAAATACCTGCATTAATCCAAAGTGGTTCTTATTGGACATCTTACCAAATATATATCTTGTACGACTTTCATACATTGTTTTCATACATGTTGTGTATTATGTTATTGTTGTATTAAATTAACATACATAGCATAGTAATTGTTGGGGTTGAGAAAAACCATTTATGCATAGAATCTTATTCAGGAAGATTGTCTCCAGATTATAATGGACTGTCAGAAATTGGTCTACATACACTATGGAACTTTATTAACTGTGTTGGTATAACAGTTTCAACTAAAAACCTTTTTTCTCAACCAAATGGTTCTGAATAGAGCTGTCATTATTCATTAGATGACTAGAAAACCTGAAATGTTGGATCTTTTTACATTTTACATACCATGTGGTCTACTCTGTATTGTGTTCACGGGCTTTCCTGCATTATTGAATAACTACATTATTAAAAACAACAAACAGAAAAACAACTGGTCTCTTGCAGTGGCAGGATGTTTGAAAATCCTGTCCAATTGCATCACAAGAAAAAAAATATAGGCCTATAGGTAGTATGCAATCAAAATGACTCCTTGTTTCTATCCAAGTTTAGCTGAGAGCTACTGAAGCTGCCACGATATCCACCTGGTACACTTCACCTGGTAAAAACATTAAGCACCAAAGCAACATAGTTATCCTGCAGATACGCGAATCCCTGCATTACAGTAGCTTCACTGCAGTGCAAACAGCGGAGATATCTGTAACGGGTCATAAAACCAAAACCCTTTCTGAAAATTGTTAGTGTCAATGCAGTTGTGAATCCCCTGAAAAATACTTGATATTGTAACTTTTATAAACGAGTCTTCTGTGTTCAATATTTTAATCACATATGGAAAACATTTTTAATCTTGCAGCACACTGAGATCTGGTTCCCTGGCAGAAAGGTCATACTCTTCTTGGGCTGCAAGTCTTGCAGTAGAGCACTTTAAAACAGATTATAAATAACTTGCAAAATGACTTGGTCTCAGCCGCTGAACAATAGGAATCATTCACCTCTGTGGATACAGATGGGTGACGGTACCTGCTGCTGGCAATCACTGCTCTGTTTTAGTCACATTGCAGCCTCTATACATAGTTTATTAGAATATCAATAAGCGGGTTAGAAGTACATTCTCATTAAGCAAAAAACATTATGGATATGTTAAGTGTCATTGTCTAAAGTAATGGCTGAATCTTTGTTACAGCTTAAATCAACCTTTTTTTTGCAGTATAGTTTATATTTGTTTTATCTGTATTGTGGTTTTATCTGTACTCCCCTTTGTAATGCATGTGTGGTAGACTATCTGAGAGAATTGTCTATTGTGTATTACTTTGTTCTGTCGCCTCGCTTTTTTTTTTTTTCAGAAAGAGCCCTCACTCACGACCTAATATATTTTTGACTACTTTCATTGTATAGTACCACGCTTATCTTTTTTTTCTTTGCCTATTCTGTGCTGCAGATAACCCCTTTTAAAAGTGCCCTAGCAATCGAATGGCGTTGCATTTTCAGTTTGAAGTCAGCAGCGTGAAATCCCCAAAGCCCAATGATAATTGTCACTTTAGTTGCTAATAAACCTTTTTAGCTCTTATTGATTCTTTTGAATTAGACACCATAACAAGCTAAAGGCCCCTGGGGCTTTCCCCACATGAAAGGTTCCTGGGGATCAATGCTAATAGTTTACTGCAATTTGGTGTTTATAGATGCAAGAATTATAGTGATTTTTATGTTTTTTGCTTGGAGGCTGTGCGGTCCTTTTTCTTTGGTTCTGCTGTAATCTACAGGCTTGTCTCTGGAGGACCTGTCCTCGGATTTGTGAAGTGGGTCAGCTAAAACTTATAACACAGTAAGAACAGATGACTAGAATCTTGGGATCTCTAGACTCTATGAAGTCGTGACTCTGATAGATGTGTTTGGTGTTGCTGTTTTTATTGTTTTGTTTTTTTTAAATACAGAATGCTAATGACTTCCCATGAAAGCCTGGTGTCTGATCATCCAATTATGAAATACCAGACAATAATAGCAACAATACCTCTGCTATTTAAAGCCTTAACAGACGAGCAGTTATTTGATAGCGGGGAATGGCTGTATCAAACACTACCGCAAGCGGAGACGTGAACAGGGGTCCAGGGTTCAAATCACTGACACTGGAGACCTGGGCAGGGACCTTCTGGAGTCTCTGTGGGAACAATCAGTGCAGGGTTTCGTGAACCCTGCAACTCGCAGGTCAGGCTTGCTGCGCGACTTGTGCACTTGCTGACCTGTTCAGTTGATACAGGAACAACCTAATATAGCCGAGTTTAGGACTCTTGTCAATAAAATATTGGTTTAACGTCTCTGTTTTTGTAATCTCTGTACCGTGAAGCATAGCAGCTGTCTTTGTCCTTGAGAGAAACGATAGTATTCAAAGCATACTTTGTGGAAAGTGACTTTTAAATGAATGCTTCTCTTATCTATAACTCTGCCTCTCATCAAATACATTATTTTGTTTGTTTTTCTTGAAGAATAGCAGCCAAAGGGTAACATAGCTAAAAGACATCGGGGAGGGGGGAAAAAGGGGGGGGAAGAGCTTGTGCACTCAAGAATTGCTGTATCAACTGGGTTACAGGCGGGGAGGTTGTACAAACAACCTATAAGGGGGAACTCGTACCCTGACGAAGCTAGCAGCTGTCGTTGTCCTTGAGAGAAAAGCTAGTGAAATATCAAGGACCTAGCTTTGTGAAGGTGACTTTTAAAAATGAATGCATGTCTCTATCGTCTAAAAACTCTGGGCCAATACTCATGCAAGACAGTGAAATATGTTTGTGAGTTAGATTCTGGAAGAAAAAAGCAGCCGAATTATGTAACACACATCCAGGAAGTTAAGAACATAAGAAAGTTTACAAACGATGAGGAGGCCAATTCGGCCCATCTTGCTCGTTTGGTTGTTAGTAGCTTATTGATCCCAAAATCTCATCAAGCAGGGTGGGTCTGGCTGCTCGGAATCGCATCCTATGTTCTGTATACAAGAGCACATCTGTACACAGTATAAGATGTAGTGGTATTTTGACAGATCTGTAATTGATTGGCTATTTCTTTTTCATGTTTTATTCTTTTGTTTTTCCTCCGAGAACAATATCAGTGATTTGTTTTTCTTCTTTTACAGAAAGAACTGAGCCTTCCAAGAAGAGGGAGTTTGTAAGTAAACTGTTTTCTATCTCTTCCCCTGCCTCAAAGTACCAAGCTTTTGCTTTTCTTTGAATTTCATATGGCATAGAAGGAACCACTGGCTGATTTGGTGGAATGTGTAATGTCTGGCTACCGAATGGATACTCGAGGGATAGTTTGCAAATGACAAAGTATGTGTCTTTTAAAAGGTGGAGGCACATTGTTTAGTGATCCTGTTTTGATACTGTAAAACATCTGATCTGCTTGTTCACTGGATTTCTAGAAACTTGTATACTTAGGTAGCTGCAATCCAGGGTTAAAAATATAAGTGACCGAATTTGTTGCCAGCACAAAAAGTATACATCTAAAATCCCTAAATGAAAACCATGTTTTAATTATTTTTTTATAATTTAAAGTTTAGAAATGTATAGCTGTTGGCTGCGGTAGCTAATTATAAATC
>NW_024473378.1:0-14850 GCF_017654505.1 Polyodon spathula | reverse complement strand
TTATTGGTAGACGGATAACATGTCACACCGTTTTCTCTTTGAGTGCCAAGTTATCTGAAGTTTACTGTATTTAATGCTTTTTTGTTTAATTTGAGAAAATGAAGACCTATGAACACCAATACAATAGCCTACTTGGCTAGAAAAAATTGAACCAGTATTAACCAGTATTTCATTTAGTTCGAAACGGAACCAAATCAGTCGTTCATAACTTTTGGAACCGGAGCTGAAAATTCTGGTTCAGTTTGGAACGGAAAAAAATCGAATCCCTGCTTTTTTACCTTTCAGAAGGCAATATCCCCTGACAGGAAGTGAACTTTGTGGTTAACTACGCTTCTTTTTCTGTATGATAGTAAACCAATGGTTCACAATAACAGTTTACACACTTGTAACAGAAAGAGACATTTTGTTTTGCTATTTTTGTTTGGAAAAGTTAAATGTAGAGATGACCCAGCCCTAACAGCTCATGTGATCTTATTTTGTCTGGGTGTATCAGTTCCTTTTACACAGAAAGTGATGTGTCTCTTGCACAAGAATAAGCAGAACCTAAAGTTATTCATTGAACTAAGAGCAAGAAGCAGTTACGGGTGAACTAAGTTTTGAGTGATTACAGTTCAACCCCTCTCCAGCAAGTGTCACTGTGAGTCAGATTAGTCAATTTACCTCCAGTATGCTTACCTGTATTAATCTGTACCAAACGTGGCGCTGTAAAAATGAATGGAGGTAAATAGATTAAAGGATTAGGAAACTGGTCGTAAAAGGGTAGCTATAAAACAATAACATCCACATTGCTTTTATTATTTATTTTTGCTGTTGTTGGATAGTGCTATTTAAAAATATCTCTCTTGTCTTTTCTGTCATCTGCGCTTGACCATTTCCTTGTTTGTTTGTTAACAGATACTGTTTATCTAAATGCAGTGAAATCTTTCTGGGTTTTTTATTTTATTTATTTTAATGGTATTTGTCTTTTTTTTTTTTTTTTTTTTTTTTAAATCCAGAGGTTCTTTGAAAATTTGAATCCCATGCAAGATAAAATGGAAAAGGAATTTGATGATTATTTGTTCAATAAGTCATTGGAAATAGAGCCTCGCAATGCCAAGTCATTACCAAGATTTGTAAGTGTTGCTTGATACTGATATTAACTATGAAAACAATTCATTGATGTCAGTTTAGAAGGCAATAAGATATATTTTGTTTTGTCTGTGACTACCATATATAGTTATATCCTGTATATTTCAGATGAGTGAAATGTGTATAATCCCAGCAGCAATGGTGTATAGCTATTAGAGCTAATGAACTGTCAGAAATAAATTAAATAGACTATTGTGAACTTTTGGTATACCATGGAGAAAGCATAGCAGAATGTAGTGAAGTATGGTCAAGCATGGTCACACATTGTAAACCACAGATACGTATGGTAAAGCATAGGAACACTTCAATACACTAAATTCAAAGGAAATGTTGGCTTTTACGTTTTATGTCTATGTAACCTTCAGTGTGTATCATAAAACAAGCAAAAACTAGAGAAAGTATAGCACTGGCTAGCACCCCAATTCACTGCTAATGTTTTATTTCTCTACCTCTTCTTCCCTGCAGGCTAAGAAATACAGCTGTCCTATGAAGTCTCCTGGTGTACGACCCTCAATCGTTAGGGCCAGTACCGTGAGACACCCGACTCCGCTACAGAACGAGCCGCGCAAAATCAGTTACAGCCGAATCCCCGACAGCGAAATGGAAAGCACGCCATCCGCTCCTAACTCCCCTCGGACACCCCTGACTCCTCCCCCGGCATCCACGGCATCCAGCACAACGGACATCTGCAGCGTCTTCGACTCCGGACCGCCCAGCCCCTTCCATTCAAGTATGTCTTAGCAGAGTGTCTGCTGAGCCCATTCTACGTTGCACTTGCTAGCATTTTAGATTCTACAGTTGTCCCTTTGTTATAAGGTGTCCAGTTATAATGGTAGTTTTTCCCACAATGCCCCTGTAATTTAGTTATATGGAAAAACACAAAGAGCACATTCTCTCAAGTATGACTTCTGACTAGTAGTTTAAACTGGGGAGCATTATATAAGAGGTTTTTTTTAGTAGTCAGCTGCCTTGAAATATATTCTGTTTTTTATATTATCGTCTTAAAAGTTAACCGTAACTTGTGTTTCTTTCAAGCTGTAGCCAAACTTGCTCGAGGTGATCATCTAAAAAGAGTTATTGTAGAAAGATGGTCTTTAGATACGTTGGCTGAACAATGCAGTTGCATACTGTATGTGTAGGTGATTATTCTGTGGTCCTAAACACAGGTTTGACAGGTACTCAACATAAACCCACAAGCACGTCACCGTTGAATTCCATTGGTGTGGAAGGGAGATTCATACACATTTGTACCATCTAACTACTTACTAATCCATGCTGTTTCCTCTTTGATATTTTGAAGTATTT
Organism: Polyodon spathula; assembly: GCF_017654505.1. Classification (NCBI taxonomy): domain Eukaryota; kingdom Metazoa; phylum Chordata; class Actinopteri; order Acipenseriformes; family Polyodontidae; genus Polyodon; species Polyodon spathula. The sequence continues at coordinate 12,417 of NW_024473378.1, read as the reverse complement.
GTCTTACAACAGCCATTTATGTCAGTAGCCAGAACTGCTTAGCATTCTCTCAGGGTGTCTCTTGTTTTTTTTCACAGACAGCGATACCATCTTTGCCTCAGTTTCACTGCCCCACGGCCCAAGTTAGTATCAGGTTTCAGTTGCCTGCTTCAGCCCAGCACCACAGAACTGCATTCCTTATGTCAAGCTTTAGCCTCCCTGCTGCTGACGCACTCCTGTGTAAAAGTCCAACGCCATGCATGCCTAACCATCAGGGACTCCCATCATTCCTTGTGACGACTCTTACTGTTACAAAGCCATGTTCTTGTCAGATACATTCATATGCTTTACTGTGGCTTTTTCAGTCCATTCCATTCTAGTCATGGCTGGTCTATATGTCTTTAACCAAATCTTCCAGGTCCAAACAGATAATTAAGGAACTGATTTGTGCCCTGGACTGGAAGAACAAAGAGTGTGGGTTTTTTAAAAGTCCTTTTTGATGTCTGAGTTACACCCATAACTCTGCATTTTTAAATTTGTGTTTGGATTGAAAATACTGGCATACCAAAACAACCTGTGAAGAAACTGGCTTTCATGAACTACCTATGCAGTAGTAAAATGAATGTGAACAGCAAAAGAGATTAAAGGTAGTTAACACAGAATTCCGTACATATGAAACTTACTCCCTTAAAAAAAGAAAAGAGTTCAGTTTTAATCAAGTACGGTCTAACGTCTCAAGAGGCACCATCTGCCACTTGCCACAGTTCTGAGCCTCCCTCCTGTTTTAAACTTTTCCATATGAGATCTGATTTACAAGTTTCATATTTATTTTGTGTGACTGTGAAAGCTTCTAAAAAAAAAAAACAAGCTTTTAATAGTAGCTTTTAATAACTTTTAAACAGTAAAGTTTTCTTTACTCAAACTCTAACTCGGAATCCTCCATGTACTGTGTTGTTTAAAATTTAGTGTGTTGAAGTGTTGTGTTAATTAATGTGAACATTGTTAAACCTAAAAATACCTTTTAAATCCACTGTTTATTTATTTATTTTGCTGTTACCTTCAGGTTTGTGCTGAGGAAGTTTTACTGTAATTTTCTATTGCAATTATAGTTTAAGTAACTCAGACACCAAAAAATACAGTGAGACTGTGCAGCCCATTGTTGGAATTAGTCTACCATAAAGTAATTTTCTGCATGCAGAATGTCGGTATTACCTTGGCAGAGCAGCCCCTGCTAGCTGCACCCATTGCACACACGATACTGAGGATCATTGCAGCTTGGTGTTATCCAGCACTACTGTACTTATTAAAAAAGACTGGCCAGGATGTGCACTAGTTGTTTTCTAACACCTACCTCGCTAATGTAATCACAAACCCAGCCATTCCATATGCAGTGAAACCCTGTGCATGTTTGTTTTAATCTATTTTCTGTTAAACGTTCCTGTCAAATCAAGCCAGTGATAATAAACGGGGCATTCAGGTGTTAATAAAATGGTTTGGATTTATATGTATGATAACGTTAGGGCTGTGTTCAGAAATTTTAGCAATACTGCATGTTTTAGCAATGAGCCGTTGTTTAGTCACTTTTATTTTTTTGTAAAGTCGCAGGCGACATAAACAAATATATAAAGTTGCTAAATGTCGTATGTTGTTAAAACAGCCTCTAACCGGGGCGTGTTGTAGAGTTTGTCTATTGACTAGCGGGTCATCAGTATATTTCGTGTTGATGTTGTCAAATATACGGTACAAAATACTTATTTTAAACAAACAGACAGCGATGTCGGCTCCCTTGTGGTTTGCTACTACCATACCGATTTTGTGTCTAAACGACACAAATGACCGTGATAATTTGTAGTCGACAACACACAAACATAAGTTGTGGTAAAGGTTGTAGGGACACCGACGTGTCGACTAGTGACTTTGGCGAGTTTATTGGTTGTGATTTGGTGGTAAAAAAAGTCGTTTAGCTTCTGTTGTACTGTATGTAGGTTGGAGTGTTAGTGCTCCTAGTGTCTATCCCCAGCAGAGGCAAGGTGTAGGGGGGTTGGGGTGGGGAAGGGCACTAGGAGAAGGGCGTGCTGTGCAGAGGTCTAAAAAAACTGTGCTTGGTTGAATAAGCCCTTACATCCCGGTGAGATCCCAGACTACCGCTCATTTGTTTATATAGCATAAATAAAAGCATCAGGATTGTATTGCTACTGATATAACGTGTTTTATAAAAATACTAAGATCATATATTCGGGTAATCTAAATAATTACAACTTACTTTATTTTTAGCAGCGGAGTTTCGACACGATTCATGGGGAGTGCTCGCGTTGTGTGTGGTGCTGTGAGACATTTGTGCCCAACACAAATTGTGGAGTGTAAATTCGTGGTACAACAGCTAGAAGCGAAGCGTGGTACGCTGATTGAGTGGGCCGTGTTATGCGGCATGTCGTGTCTACACTCGGGCGTTGTCCACATATGTATTCGCACTGTGTTGTGCTTACGCAGAAAAACTAGTTGGTAAATGGAACCTGGTAACAGTGACCTTGGGACGCGATCGTTTACAAAGCTAAGTGCGAACTGTAGGCAGTAGGTCTGCGTTGGTTCTGTTGGCCGAGCCACGAAATGGGAATTCCAGGTCTTGAGGCAAGATGGCTTGCATTATGAGAGACGTGCAGGCTACATCTACTGCCTGCACGTAAAAAAAAAATTAATAACAGCTTCGTCTATACTCTTATTCTGTGATTACTTGCCCCGCTCGTCCCGAGTAGTGTCGCGGCCCCTGGATAGCCCAATCCTGTGCTGTCCGGGCGAAGGTGTCGTCTATACACCAGCGGTCCCCGCGCAGCTAGAACCAGTTGCGCGATCAGCCAGCCGGCCGCAGACCGTGCCCCAGAGGTGTATCTGTGCCATAAAAGTAGTGTGTCAAAATACTTTACCGGCTAAGAACGGATGTGGAGCATGGCTACCGACACAAGTGAGACAAGAGTCAGAGCCATATTGAGAGGAACTGTGGCCGGCTCCCGCCGAATGTTCCTTGGAGGCGCGTCGCGGGATGTAGACATGATGACCCCAGAATGTCTTCAGTCCAGCTCTTCACAGCTCCTACTTACAGGCCACCACATTATGACTAACTTAGCTAACAAGCCACTACAGCGCTGCGCCGACCCTTGGGGTAACTGGTGATGCAGACCCGAGGCCCAGGACCGTGGGCTTGTCTTCGCTCCGGGCAGCAGTAGCAGGTCCTCCAGGAACAAAAAAAGTCAGATGCGCCCTTCAGCCCTTTCACCGTAAGCCACCGAGCGTGGCCTGGCTACAAAAGCGTTCTGCGCCTCGTTAGTAACACCGGGCTGCTCCCGCCGGGCGAACATCACAAGACCCAACGAAATGGCCAGCAACGCTAGGGGGTTCTGGGGCAGTGGGCACCCAAAGCAAACCTTGTGATTTCACAGGTGCAGTGGCTGCCTTCCACACGATGGGCAGAAAAACTTGATATCCCAGGTACCTCGTGAAACCGCGCTTGGCACGCTGCGCGCTTGCGCGCGAAATAAAGCAGCCTAGCCCTGCCGGCTTTTGGCGAAAAACCAGAAAGGTACCACAGCACAGCCCGACATTTGATGCATCCACAACACATTCTGCCAGACCATCCCCAAGCTTCCCCCCAAAACCTACAAAAGGGAGCACACACTTCCGTCGATCCATCGGGAAGGGCCGCCTTTGCTGGAGAATGCCCACTCGTCCTAATTGGAGGGTTGGGGACACAGCCTTACTAACACTAAAGACTTGGGAGCCAGTGCAGGTTCTACCTGTGACCTAACCTGTGCCAAGAATGAATTGTGACTTTGGAGATTAGTTACAGTGTAACCGCTACTCATCCAAGGACCTTTGACCTGCCCTAACACTGCGCATAGGCTTATTATTAATATATCCTTTTAGTTTTTTTCTGTGTTCATATACCCATGGGCGAACTGGCATAGTCCTTATGGGCTTGGCCGCTGAGGCCGCTGTGATACAAAGTACTGGAGTGAACCACAACTTATCTGGGTAGAGTATATTAATGGGCAGTTTTATGTTATTGCTGTTTAAAAAGAAAACAGAAGAGAATATATAATAGATTAAAAAAAAAATCTATTTTATACTTTTATCCTACAGAAGAATAAAAAACAAATAACAAAAAAGAAAAAAAAAGTGATGGGCATTTGTTGTACCGGTAATCCTTCGTCTAAACCAAGATTAGGGCAAGAGGAATAGTTGGCAGCTAACCAGCAAGTAGTGACACACTAGCTGCAATATCGTTTAATCCGCACATCTGTGACTGACATGGCGTCTTTGCTTTTAACAATACATAAAACCACACATAATCTACATGCACAAAAATCACTTTGGAATGCGAAGGTATAGCGCTAATGCTGTGATCAGTAGTATCTAATTGGCAAACCTGATATACCAGTAAAATCGCTGGCGTGCACAGCAAGAACTACAATTTCAGGTTGCGACATGCACTCCTAAATAACAAGTCTCTACTTTACACTAAGTATCTTTACAACAGGGATCATGCGCGTGCTCGTGTTCTTTAATCCCCATCTTCAAGCTTTGCTTGTTAAAAATGCTAATTCATCAAATGGCTTTGGAATGCTAAGGTAGGCAATCTGGCCATAGTATGTGGGGTGCTGATCATACACGGTATCCCCACCCAAAGAACTACATTTTCACAGATCCTGAACCACCTAAAAAGTGATCTTTATTTATTTGTATTGGCCAGAAGTATGTAAATGCTTTGCCGCCTTTAAACAAGGGCAAATCATGTTTTTTTTATTTGTTGGTGTGTGTTTTTGTACACCAACTGTATGCCAGGCCACACTACCGCAAATCCCTGATAACCGCGTGGTATGACGCCTGAATTTAATGTTATAAAAAACAATGTGTTACATTAAGTGAACTATGATAATCCAATACAGACCGGTGGGGTATCCAACCAAGTCAGAAACAAATCCTTTTAGTGAAATGAAATCTTCCTAATATGCGTATTAGAAGTGCTTTTTGGGATGGTACGCGCCTTGGTCGGCTCACTATAATGTTATATAAAATATATATGATTATAAAAATAAAAAAATCCCCCCCCCCCCCCCCCCCCAAAAAAAAAACACCCACCCATTAATATAGCCAAGATAGGAAAATTTTGAAAGTTACATTGTGGGTAATGCAGACAATTCATTCCCTTGCAGTTAGCTGCGGAGTAATCCAACTTGTCCCTGAATAACAGAACTGCTAACGTGTGGGGCATTCAGTCAGCTGTTTATATGGTGTAGTCATTCAACTCAAAGTAGAATTAGCAAACCTGTGAGGAATCACAAGCCTTGCTCTCATCTTTCTGCCTTAAAACAAACAAAAGGAAAAGCGATAGTAGTTTTAGACCATCATTTGGCTTATTGCTATACCTCACTGCTTTCTCCTCTCACAGAAACACTAACAATACTGCATGTTTAGCATACATAGCTTTTAAGTGAGCTGCCATCGTTCGATAGAACACATTATTACTCTGTGTCGCATTTCTAACTTGGAACCTTGCGTCATACTAAAATTATTGTGTGCATGTTTGTGTTAATAGAACCCTAACTTATGTTTCATTAATCATGCTACTAGTCATGGGAGTTGGACATTTAAAGCACTTTGACATATCATTATTTAGGCTACGTTCTTACCAGGCATTTAAAGAAAGGACAACTGGAGACGTCTCATTAGAATATTGCAATATTACAGACCAGATTATATGGTGCAGTTATACCAATTGTGCCAGCTAATCTAGGAACAGACGAGGGGGAAATTAATAGAATCATGTAGCTCCAAAAGTAAAGTAGATTGATCTATTCCTTCTGCTAGAATTGGGCTTTTTTAAATCTTCAACTGTCCACTTCATTTCAGAGTCTCAATCATATGTTTCTAAAAAAAAAATGTCTTTAGCCCGTTTGGCACTGGACTAAAGCTCACCACAATCGAACTACCTCCTGTGCGTCACTGACTAGCCTTGTGAAACTCAATCCAGGAGGAATTCCACACCGCTACCTCCGATTCACGTCATCCTGGATCTGAAAAATTCCAGACTCGGATATGCAGTGATTTATCCAAGCCGAACAGGGGGAGTCAGTGTAACAGGCGTTTTGTTAGAAGTATTTCTGTGGATGGGGCTATGGAAAGTAAATTGACTGAACGAACATTTGGTGGTTTGGTGAAAGAAGAGTCTGTGTGTTGGGACTCAACAGATATCCTTTGGTTTGGTGTGACTCGGAGGAGGGTGCTTCACGTGGTGAGTTTTACATGTGAATTGGGCTATGGTATACTAAACCATTAATTCTTTTTAGCTCATTACATGGTACCTCATTAATATTCAGCTGCTTCTGCTGGGGTTAAAAGGTACTGAAGAGGCCACTCTTACCAAGATCATGACCCTGAAAGGGGACATACTCATTAATTGAATGTCTTGGGAAAACAAGGAGTATATTAGAATGTTTTAGTCCATTTTTGAATCTTTTGAAACGTGTGACATGGTGAAATTGGGCCATTCATAGTGTTGCTAATGAAAGCATTGCAACATGGCAGTCCATAAGCAAAAAGATTCTAGGAATACTGTGTTGAGTCATTATACATGGATGGAAATAAGACTCCCATTACATAGCAGTTTGATCCAGTCCTAGCTTTACAATGTGTTTAATATGACACACCAGAGCTTGTTACCAATACTCTGGCTGATCAAGCTTGTGTTAAAACCTGGAATGAGTGGAACTGCTATGCAATTGGAGTCTTATTGTCATCACTGTTATAGGTTGGGGTTGTTGCATGACCATCTCAATATAGGATCATTTGTTATCAAGGACTTCCATCCTTGGCTTCATAATAAAACATTGGTATTTCTAAAATCGACCAGCATCTGGTGTCTATCTATCAGGCTTCATTGTTCTACAATAAATGATTTTCCCCAGCAGCAACACGATGTTGGACTTCATAGCACAACAACAGCAGCAAATGTAGAATTTTCTGAAATATTTGTAACTGTAAGTTTACTGTATAGTAAAAGATATATAATGTTCTATCCAGTGTGATGTTGGGGGTTGGTGTTTGAAAACAGACTGTATGTCAATTCTTACTTTACAAACAATGTCAGTGCTTTTCCTTCATTAGTACTGTATTGCTGTCCAGAAGAAACCGTGGTTAAAATCTGTAACATTAATATGCTAAACACTAAAAATCTGTATTACTGTTTTCTGTGTTTATATAATATATGAAACGCAAAACAGTGTTTATGGATCATAGCTGTTTTTTAATGCAGTCACAGGTTGGGTTTTTTTGTTGGGTTTTTTGGGGTGTGAACCATTGTGTAAATCTGAATTCCAATGTAGTCGATTTAAAACTTGTGAATTGAACATGTTGTTTTTTTTTTTTTTTTTTTTTTTTTTCCTTCTCCCCTGTCTTATGTCTGTGGCATGTGAATACAATGTATATAGATCATGCTTAAATTCCATACAGACAAAAAAAAAAATATCATTGAAATGCATCACTGGGTCAGGCAACTTTTCAGTGGCACTACACATTCATAACTTTGACACGCAATCATTATATATGTAGTAATACTAAAGAAAATTTGGCCACATTGAGAAACAATGCGTAAGTGTTTTTTTTTTCCTTTATGCCAGTAACCCTTTGCTACCCAGTGTCTGATGTATTTGTCATTGAGAAAATAGGCATTAAATAGGTATGAGAACATACCCAGGGCAGTAATGGGTTAAAATGTGGCCTAAGTTAAGCCTGACAAACATGTTGACATTGTGTCATTTACATTCTTTGTTGGAAACATTGAAAGGTCTCTAACTAAATTTAATACACTTGGGTAGGGAACAGAGAAGTCAAGATTACATGTCTGTAGATAGAGAAAGACAGGGCACATGACAAGTGTGTAGTGCATCGTGATAAACTCCCTCACCAAAGGAAATGTGTTTCCATGGCAACATTATGAATAGGGTTTGTCTGAAGATGAAATATAATTGAAAAACAGGGTTCAGTCTGTCCAAAATGAGGTTTCCTGTTCCATCTATTGTCAAAAAAAAAAAAAAAAAAAACTAAAAAAGTGATCCTTCCTTTGCTTCACAGACTGCTTTGAATAGTAATGTCTAATACTGAAGAAGACATGTCTGCTAATGCAGTACAACCACCTGTTGATGCTGCAGTGTTGCTAAATGTTTTAGTATTTAATTATTGTGTGTGCAATGGCAATGGTTAAACACTTGGGTTTGCATTCCTTAACTGTTTGCGCTTACCACGGGTACAAAGATATAAGTTGTATGTACAGATTCCAAAGTTATTTTAACCATAAATGTATTCTTTTAATAAATTTCAATTACTGTTAAGTGGTCAAAGTACAGCTGTGGGAAAGCATGTAAGTGATTGAAATGTGTTTTATAGGCTTTTAGTGTTGGTCGTATTTCCTAAAGAGCACTTGAAAATAAAGGAAAAAAATCTGCGTTACAGTATCTACTGTAGCTTCAGTTATATCTTAGTTCATTACCATAAAGTGCATTTTAATGTCAACTGTACGTTGATTTCCCCGTTGCCTTTAACATAAACAGTGCTTTAAATAGCTAACTGCAGCAAACCGTGATATACAACAGGTACACAATGGCCTGTGGTTTCAATGCTGTCACCTACAAGGTGTCTGAATGATTGATCATGTTACCCTGTGTCAGATGCATGCCCGTTTTATTAGCTACCAAAATGTGCCTTTTTAGTACATCCACTTTTTTTTTTTTTTTTTTTTTTTTTTTGTGGTTTTCCACGGGGGGGGGGCTGCGTTTAACTTCAGGTGCCGGGTCTTGTTTTAAGAAAGGATCCGGCAATAGGTAAGGGTTTAAAACGTACTAGTGAACAAACCTTGTCAGTTTAAAAACAATACATGAAATTAAATGGAGAAAAAAAAAAAAAAATGTACATAACTTGAGTTTAAATGTATTGGTGTATATATGTACTGGCCTTTGTTTTATTGGCATGATTATTTGCTACTATGATTAACTGTAAAAGCTATGTGAATCTGACCCAAATGTATGAACAAAGTGGTAGTGTTCTACTGGCACATCTAACCTTGACCTGTGTACCTAACTATGTCTGTAGATTATTTGTATTCTATGTTAGTAACAGTATTCATTTTGCATTAAAAAAAAAAAAAGGAAACATTACTGACTCATGTTTTTGGCATTAATATATGTTTTCAAAAATGAAAGCAGGTGTTTCCTCATTTTATAGGTTGCACATGACTTTTGCCAAATATATGATATATTATATATATATATATCAATATATATATATATATATATATATATATATATATATATATATTATATATTGCCTTTACTTAAATAGTGTTTTATCGTTACAGGTTTCCCCAAACCATGAAATCATCTTTAAAAAAAAAATACTGTGCATTGCATCGTGAGGTCAAAACCACGTATGAAACCCCTTCTTCCTAATACCTAATCACTTCCAATGCCATACTGTAGGTCATATAGATCAATGCTATTAGACCAGTAGTGAGTTGCAGCACAGGTGGCCATTACTGTAGGTACTGGGATGCAGCAGCTTTTAATTCTATAGCTCTCCCTTTGACATACCTGCATAGTTAATAAAAACTAGCAATCATCCAAAAGATCTTCAACACAAGGAAAAGGGACCAGTGATAATTTTGCTAGTGCTAACAAGAGATGGGAAAATAAAAAGCCTTTTAGACCGACTGGAGTACAGACCAGTGTGTTTGTAATATGGTGGTTAGACTGACAAAAACATGTTTCTAATTATACAATCAGCTGAGTTTCATGTGGCCGATTCATCTATGATGTAAATGGCATCCCTGACACGTGTTCTATAAAGATGGATCTCTCTGTGGCAGTGGCAGTCACAATGGGTAAGACAGTTGGTAAGGTTCTGTGATATCTAATTACTAATGTTCACGAGTCTCAAAAGTGACGACTCTGGGCTGTACAACAGATAGCTCTTGAGCTTCACAATATGACTCTTTTGATGCATCCCATTTAAGGTTTTTAATAGGTTTATTAAGAAATTAAGTCTTTGGTAGAAGCAAGTACATTAAAAATGCAGAATATTGATGCTGTGTTTTTAATGAGCAGACAAATTATGGTGTTTCCTTTTTGTCTGGTTACATTTCTTATCATTTTCTATAGCAATGCAGAGGTAATGCTAATATTAAGTAAAGGCATGAGTGTAACTTGGGTGAGCTTTCTTCAGACTGCAGTTCCACTATCTAGATCTCCACTACGAACAGATCGAGGAGTCTTTGTTAATTCTTGATCAGAAATGGCTGCTGGCTCCACTGTTGGTTTGTCATTGCCCTTTTCTTTGCCTTCTGAATTGCTTGACCTAAAACAGTTAATGGAAGAATTTATCAAGAGATCTGTTATTTTTTTGTTTTGTTTTAGTTATTTCATATTCCTCAGGTAGTGCTGTGTATGTATTGACTCTAAGGTAGGACCACTTGTGCAAGTTTACTAATTAAGATCATTTTTCCTTCTTTTGCTTTTAATTTTCATCACATCACAACGCTAATCAACAGGCAGAAGACTGAAGTTGTTTAAAGATGGTGATCATTAAAAAATGCATGCAAATTAGGAACAATGACAAGTGGGCATACGCAGGATTTGATACACATGGAAAAAATAAGAATGTGGCAATAGACAAGTTAAATTCTACACAGAAACCCAACGGTAGCTCCATTAAAATTGAAACAACTTCCATAGTAATTTTTTATTTCTGACTGTCCTTTATACCAATGTAGGGATGACACAGAATAGACGTTTAAATTGCTGCGTTGTGTTACCCTGAGCTTGCTGCGCCGGCTGCTCTTGGCTGCTGTCTTTCTGACGTCACACGCAGCTTTTAGAGAAACGCCTTCTCCAAACCTTGCAGCACAGAACACATTTTCAACATGCTATGTTTACATTTGTCTGGATTATCAACAGTCAGTTTAATGTAATTGATTAACATTAACTTTATTGTAAAATTATACATCACTTATCACAGATTTAGTACATTGTTTAAATAATGTATTTATTTATTTAATATCGTGTTGACAAGGCTGTTCATGACTTCATTGTATAATGATAAATTATTTTGTCGTTTGTCTCCGCTAACACGGTGGCAGCAGTAGTTTTAGTGGTTATCTGCATTACGATTAGCAGGTCACTCGTGATCTTTGCATCGTCCCTTTGGTGCACAGCCGCAGCCAGCCTCCCGCAGTAACATTTTTTTTTTTTTTTTTTGCTATACATATTTTATTTATCTGGTTGAAAAAAATAAACAACTCATCTCTGCTCTTAAATAATAACCTGTGGTACATGTTTGTGTTTTAAGCAAAAGACCGATCATTTCCCAATTCTATTTACCATCAGCGAAACAAAGTTATGTATTTAATGTTATACATTAAAACATAATTTTGAGCAAATAATAGATCTTAATATTGTTGTAGTATAACATTGAGTGTGTACAACTTTATTTTTTAAAATTAATTCTGATTGTCTTTATAAAAAACAAACGTACTAAGTTTTTGGCATAGTATACTAAATACCAAATGTTTAAATCATTCCATGAAAGGAAGTGTGTTGGGTTTATTTTTGTAAATGACAGTAATTTAAGTGATTTACATTAGTCTTTCTTCATTTAAGCCTTTATTTTATAACTTGCATGATGTACTGTATACTGTGATATTTTTAATGGTTATCATACCGTATACCACGATACTTTTTTTAACAGTTATGATATCGTGCAAATTTTATACCGTCCCATCCCTATACCAATGTCCTTTTCAGACAAATTGATACTGAATTGCACTCAGGCATCAGCCATTGGGGGACACAGAGTGAAACCTCTGGTATCGAAACTGATTGGGATGAATTTGGTCACATGACATTCCCTGAAGGTGGTTAATGTGTCTCACACACACACACACCAGGGTGATTACCAGGGGCCTGTTAAGCAGGGTTTGTAAAATGTAGAATGAGGTCGTGGTTTTACTGTACTTACTTTTTCTTGAACAATTTTCGGAAGGAGCTTCTAAATCCCCCTTTCTGCTCTTGCTTCCTGTTTCGTTCACTGAACCCAGCCTGGTCGTTATCCTGTGTGCTGCTTTTCAATTCTACCTCTTCGTGCATGGTCAAGGCACAAGTCTCCTGTCAAGAGGTTTGATTTCTCTTTACTTGCATACAAAATGTATTAACCTTGCCTACTACAAAAATGAATGTCTCAAGTCATACAGAAAAATGGATTAAAAAAAAAAAAAAAAAAACTTTGACATGCAGTATTTCCCTGTTCTATGGCACTAGTCCATTAAACACATAGGTACACCTTAAACTTGGCACTGCATTAATGTTAAAATCTATACTAATCCATGACTCCAAATTGCTC